>NC_026655.2:19307777-19617260 GCF_000004075.3 Cucumis sativus | reverse complement strand
AAATTCTAAACTTTAGGAAAAAATATTAGACCGTTAAACAAAATGCTCAACATGAAGAGACTCTTAAACTTAATATGTGTGTTTATAATAAATTTCATCATATAAAACAAATGATTTTTTTTATTTAAAAAAGGTTTTTTTTTCAAGAAGAAAAAGGAGAGAAGAAAGAAGAAGAAGAAAGGTGTAGAGAATGTACATTATTTGTTTTGATAGAGAGGGGAAGGGTTGCTTTTAAGTTATAATTACTATGAATCCTTGAAGTTGGATTCTTTTGTTGACCTGTAGAATTTGAATATGTAGGAAAAGACAGGAAGGGGAATTTTAGGGGAAAAGAATATATTCTGCACTTAAAACTATCGCCATGTGAGAAGAACCATAACCATATCTTTTTTAGCTTTACGTTATGACCATCTATGTTTCCTTTTAATTCCCAATGTAAAGTAGTACTTGGTTTAAAATATCCTTTTACTGCTTTTTAGGACGATTCCATTCACTGAGCGGAGTTAATATGTTGGAAGCTAGTGAGTTTTTGTTTTTGGTGTGTCTAGAGACACGATGATGGAATTTCTTGACAATTCTAAAAGGTAGATTAAGTGGAAAAGATGAAGTTAATTGATAGATGTAAAAAGTAAATAAAGATGGAAATGTGGATATACACACACGAGGTGTTTAGAAAATAAAGGGTTGGGTTTCTCGTGCATTTGGAATAAAATTTTTGAGAAAAATAAATCAAACGAATGGGTTTGGAAGAAAGACAAAAAACAAATTAACCTAGGGTTTCATCCCGTTCAGGTCTAGCTTATGATGGCTTTTTGGCTTTTGCGCTCACATACAGATCTAATCAACATCCACGGGGGTTGAGGCCAACCAAACCTAGTTTTTTTTTTTTTCCAACACCCTCTTTCATTTTCTTTTGCTTTCATTTGACCGTGTTTTATCCTTGATTCTAGAATTCACCTATAAACATATTACCCATTATGTTGTTGGTTTATTTATTTGCAATTATATTTTCTATTTCGATTTGCAATTTAGATTTTGTTTGAGTTGAGTGAATATGCCTTGGACAACTACAACCATAATTCTACTTTTAAAACTGTTTTTGGATTTAGTGATCCAAACAGATAAATTTTGAATGTTTTTATTATATCCAAAATTTGAGTTTTAAATTTCAAATTGTATTAAATAAAAATGAAAACATTTACAGTATATTATGTCATGTTATAAACTCACAATTTTATTTTTTTTTAATTAAAATATTTATTATGTAGTATGTTATAGATTAAGTTAAATTCCAAATTTGGTCCTTATGGTTTAAATTTTAGATTTTAGTTTTTGTATTTAGATATAACTTCACATATACTTTTTTAGGGATAGTTGCAAAGATAACAATTAAATTTAAAATAATTAAGTATATATCAATATTTAAGAAAATGTCAATATAGCAAAATATGCTAAAGTCTATCATTGATAAACTATGTAGTAAATATTAGTCTATCACTAATAAACTGTAAGAATCTATCGGCGATAAAAGTTTATCACTGATAAACTTTGCTATATTTGTAATTTTTTAAAATGTTGCTATACACTTGTTTGGGGAAAGGGTTAGAGCTATGATAAAATTAGTGTTATGATAAAACTAGTTTTATGATAAGAGGTGTTTGAGGGAAGAGTTATGTGAGTAGGATTATGATAGTGTTATGATAAGATGTGTTTGGGGGAAGAGTTATATGGGTAGTGTTGTGAATGATTTATTATTATTTGTTTATCAAATTCATATTTAAAATCCAAATATACAAAGTGCATAATTTTTATTTATCAAATCATCTGATGTTGCCTGAAGTAATTGACTTAATTTGTCTAATGGTAACATCCAATGAAATAAATTACGTTAAACATAAGTGCATTAATACAAGCAGTAATAACTGAAACTGAAAACATGAAGTGCAAGATTATTACAAACATAATTCAAGTACAATGAACCGGTAGAAGTATAAAACAACAATAACAATAGGCGGTGAAAGTACATAAACAATCAGGGAGCATCTCATAAGATCACTGTGCAGTAGTCAAGCTTCTCGTTGTCTAGTTGTTTGAGGAAAACCTTCACGTCGACTAAATTGTTCATCAGTATTCAACTACAGTACGCCCTGTCAAACCTACTTAGCTCAGGTATGACATGCAATGCTCGAACGGAGTCCCTACGGGTACTAGTTTCATCCTCCAGTTCCAATCGCGACCACTCAGCAATGAGCCTCAGGTGGTTTGTTTGGCAAGCCATGGCATCCTTAATGACATCAACAGTTTTCAAATTTTTCCCTCCTCGCTTCCTCTTTAAGCTGCTCGAACACGTCCTACAGTCGCTTCCTCAACTAGGTCGTGCGATGTCGTTAGAGGATATGTTAAACCCATAGTTGGATCCACGTGTGGAAATTCCTTGAATTTCTAAACAACATGTCAAAATGGTTCGACATTGAACTTGCATGGGGTACTACGACTTGTCGTGAAGTATTGGCATCAACTCTCCAATAAAAAAAATGCTCCTTCAATAACATTTCATGCCGAGGAATGTTTTATATTCAAATACTCTTTTGCAGTTGTTGGTGCATTTTCAGCTCCTCGCCACAATTGTAAATGGTATCTTTGTCCTCTATAAGGAGCCAAAAATCCCTCTGCGTTTGGGTACTCCGCGTCACATAAATGGTAATAACCTGTTACGAATACGTCATGTGTAACTAATGTGATTTAAGCAATAGTTAATAGTTGTTGGAGGCGTACAAGTTTCAGTTACCCTTAGGAACTTGTAGGGCGTTTGGTCGCGAAAAACATCTCGAAGAATGCTCAAATCAACTGCAAACCCTTTCCAACCAGCCAAGACAAACACGTACGAAATCACCTTTCGTGTCACATACACCAAGAACGTTTGTGGCAACCTCTCCCTTACGTTTGCGGCACGTTCACCTTTATGTATGTCTCATCTAGTGCTCCAAGGCAGTTCTGCATATTTAAACAGGGCGTAGTCAAGTAGTTGGACTTTGTGGTTCATAACTTATGGATTTAAAGAATATACGGACCTCGAAGCACCTCCATTGTGCATCAGTGCATGTGTTAGTTACTGGCTGTGGTTTCTTCAACAACTTGTCGTGCAGTCATAACACAAACAACACGAGGTTGAAGTGTCGGGAAACAGTGTCCCTCGATCGCATGTAATCCTACTAGATGACTTTATTCTTCACATCATGTGCTAGTATATGCAGGAACATTGCGACAATCTCCTCCATATAGAGGATTTCCATCGACGTCAGACCAACAATTGTCCTCAGTAAGTAATATAGAATGGCAAAAGTTTACCTGTCCATTCTAGTACTTTGACGACAAATGAGGTCAGAGGCGTGGATCATACGAAAATATGCAAACTGTCTAATTTGATGCCTAGTGTCGTACGGTGTATGTGTCACCCGCTTATGAGTTCATCAATGCATCCAAAACCAATAGTAACTGATTTTGGGTGGTTGTGAAGATAGTATTGTACGAATGTTTTCTGACGCTATTTTAAGTCAACCACTACGAACATGAAGATGTACACACCTAATTAGATTTATTTTACGCCTACAATGTATGCGTTAGAACATAATAAAAGATGTACAAATAAAAAAAAAAAAAAAAAAAACAACGCACTTTATACCTCTGCTAGACCTGAATGGATAAAAGCTCATGGCAACGAAAGATTTTATAGAATCATTCCTCAATCTAATTTGGAAATCTCAAAATACCAGTATATTTACAAAAATAATTAAGAAACTAGTTTTCTTATTAAGACTTAAAGTTTAAGCATGCTTTCTAATTATAGATTAGGGAAGGAAAAACTTACTTGTTTATGTCTCCAAATCCACAAAGTAAAATCTTCAAACTGGGACACCACCCGTCGAAGATCTTCCTATCCTTTAGGATGAGATTTGTTTGTGGGAACCAATTGGGATGAGAAAAATGTTTAGAGATAAACTTTTTTTTTTTTGCAGAAAGCAAAAACATTGACATTTTTTTCTTGATTAATTTTTTTAAAAAAACTGTTTTCTTCTAGATATTTATAACTCTCCTTCCATTTTTGAATAGGAAAGACTTTCACAGCTAAAATGTTCGAAGGTCTTCTAGAAAGTCTAGGTTTGCGAGTTATGTACATTAGGCAATCTGAAGCAAGTGAGAGATGTGTATTGGGTATGAGGATGCCCTAGTTTATTGTATTTGTATATATACGTTTTTATGTATTATATACTTGTACATTTTACTATTTTCAATGTTAGATGATTATTATTATGTAC
Source organism: Cucumis sativus (assembly GCF_000004075.3). Classification (NCBI taxonomy): domain Eukaryota; kingdom Viridiplantae; phylum Streptophyta; class Magnoliopsida; order Cucurbitales; family Cucurbitaceae; genus Cucumis; species Cucumis sativus. The sequence goes on along the minus strand of NC_026655.2, from coordinate 19,612,944 downwards.
ATCACAAAGAGATTGGAGTTTTAGTCCAAGTGGGAGTTTGTTGGGATTTATGTCATAAAACTCGTAGATTGTAAATATAATTCATTGACCGTTGTTAATGTAGGTTAAATATAAAATATTTAATTTAGTTATTAATTAATTAGAGAATTAATTAATAGTTTAGTTTAATACTATTTAATTAAATTTGATTTGATTAAGTTAATATAAAACTATAAGATATTGGAGAGATATTCATTAAATACGATTTAAATGAAATATTAATTAAATACGATTTAAATGAAATATTGATTAAATATGATTTAATTAATTATTAACTAATCGATTAATGGTTAATTAATTAGTAGATTTAAAATTTATATTAATTTAATGTTTTTTAAATTAATACAATCTCATAATTCTCTCATACTCTCTTTCCTATTCCAAGAAAGAAAGAGAGTTATAAGTATCTAGAAGAAAATAGTTTTATTCAATCAATTAATCAAGAAAAAAAGGCAACATTTTTGCTCTATGCAAAAAAAAAAAAAAAGTTTATCTCTGGACACTGTTTCCATCTCAATTGGTTCCCACAAACCAATCTCATCCCAAAGAATAGGAAGATCTTCAACGAGTGGTGCCCTAATTTGGAGATTTACTTTGTAGATTCAGAGACATAAACAAGTAAGTTCTTCTTTCTCTAATATATAATTAGAAAACATGCTTAGTCTTTAGGTCTTGATAAGAAAACTAGTTTCTTAATTATTTTTGCTAATGTACTGGTATTTTGGGTTTTCCAAATTAATTTAAGGAATGGTTCTGAAATTTTTTTTGCTACCATGGACTTTTATCCCTTCAGAGACCTATCACAAAATGTACACATATTGAAGATCGATGAAATAACAAACAAAATGCAAAGAAAACAAAAAACAAAAAATAAGATATGGAAAAGTATGACCTCATCATTGGCTTTTAAAAAAATCGGATTGAAACCAACAACCTCCAACCCTACGTTACTCAAACAATCACATATGCAGACAAGGATAGTGTAGCAATTGTCAAACAAACTCTTTTCAAATGCGAAGTTCAATCAACAAGGAAACCTGGAAGGTTAAAGAACGAAAAGGACTTGCTGCATTCACCGAACATGCAAGCAACAAATTCAGTGGCAAGGTGGTATCTCAATCGTTCAACGAGACCAAAAAGGGAAAACCATTTTGTTTCGGAGGCAACTTAGTGGAGCAAAGTTGTCAACGAAACGTTGAAGGGTGGAGAGTGGGAGAAAAATATATAACAGGAAGACATAATTTTTCTCCCACAAGAAAACAAAGGCCAAAGACTCAAGAATAAGGAAGTTCAAGAGGGGTTCACGAAAAGAAAAAAGATTTTTTTTTTTTTTTGGGAAAGAAACCGATCGACAACGTCGTTGAAGACGAATGAAGAGATAAGGGGAATTGTATATGGAAATCGGGGAAGGATGAAACAATGTGGCAAAAGGCTGAATGGGAGTTGAGGAAAATGTGAAGACGATTTCAAAAAAGATGAACACTAGTTGAAGGGGAGAAGGGGTTGGGTTCTCGTGAATGGTTGAGGAAGGTGGAGTGGGGGATTAAGGGGTAAAAGGGAGATTACGTAAACCTTAAACTAGGGCTTCCATAACTTGGGACCCAAAACGTGGGTTAGGGTTGCCTAAACCCAACCCCACAGTGGTTATTTGGGGTCCACACAGCCCCTTAACAGTTATTCATAGAATTGTTACTCATTATAATTATTCTATTTTTCATAGTTTGTTAAATTCTCTCAATCAATTCGTGCAGACTATTTATTATGAAGTTTTTATCGATCTATATAGGTGGTAAATTCTAATTACAAACCAAATGACCTAAATTTTTACTCATTAAAGGATAAATTTTTCAATTTATCCGGTCAATTATATAATATTACAAAATAATAATTTTATATTTTTTTTATAAAACATGTTCATAAATAAATTAATAATACTTTGTTGTCAACTAATATATTTAGTTGGCAACTACGACTAATATTTAACTGTTTAACCAAATAAATATATGAAAAATACAACTCTATTTTCATTTAATCTCTATTCAAATTAATGTTTTTTAGATTATCTACCAAACATGCTCTAATTTCTTTAGTTAGATATCGTGATGTAACTAATAACCGTGATCTTTTGTTCTCATTACCATTTTTTTGTTATAAAGTTCTTTTTTTTAAAAAATAAAATAAAATAGTTTCTCCTCTTTCAAAATGTTCATCTTCTATTTCAATTTTTTAAAATTTTGATTTATGTACATTTGAAAAATGAATAGGTCTTTCAATTTTTTTAATCTATTTTCTTATTTTAATGTTAAAATTGTAGTGATAGAGACTTTTTTTTTTTTTTAGAGTATATAGATGAAAATGAAGGTTGAAACTAGTTGGAAGAGACCAAATTTAGCTTACACAAAGAATAAAATTATATGTACTAAATGAACCAAAATTGAAAAGTGAGGGATTTAAATGAACAAATCAAATATATACATGGATTCAAGTAGTATTTAAATGTACAACTTATTATTGGTCCCTTATTTTTTATGAATTAGTCCTTGAACTCTATTTTATGTTAATTTAATTTCCATACTTTACAATAATCTTGCAACAATTAATTCACTTCAAAAATTCTTATCATCAAACTTTGTGTTAATTTCTAGGGTTTTTTTTAAACAATTATTTTCACTTCATAGCAAATATTTACTATTTTTGAAAGTTTTCCATACAAAAACTAAAGTTTATAGAGAAGTATTATTTGTATGAAATTGTGAAACTAAAAAGTACTTTTTAATCGATCATTTCTTTGACAAAATTCGCCCACTATTCTTATGCTGATTCTACTTTTAAGTCTTTTAACTAAATTATAATAATTTAATTAGTATCTTTGATTAATAATTCTTCTTTTCCAACCAGCTCACAGATTAGTTATAAAAACGAGATGGGAAATTATCACTTTTATTACAAATCAATTAGATTCCAATACTTTACATTTGGATGATGATTTAAATTAAAGTTAGGATGATGATTTAAATTTTAATTTTTGAAAGAATATTTTATAGTGATATGTTACTTTTGTTGAGTTATAATAGTATAAATTTAGGGTATGAACAATTTTAGTTTGGGAAGAAAAAATTAATAAACACAGTAACAAATAATAAAAAATGATGAGAGTAAGATAGTAAATACAGTAACAAACTGAATGTCTTTGAAATAATGTTTACCGTAACAAATTGAAGAATTTTAAATAATATTTTGGATAGCAAATAATATGTAATTATAAACTTATAAAACTCTCGTCCCAAACACCTCTTAAAAGTTATATTTAGATTATTTTTTAAACTTTGAAAAGTTTAAAATGGTATTAAATTAACGGTTTTCAACTAAAAATAACGACATGTTATTTTTTAAAAACTCATTTTGAAAATTTAAGGTATTTTTTAATTTTTTTGAAAATTTGTGGACATTTTTTAGGCAAAGGGTAAATTACATAAGCATTATTTTTATAATTTAGGGTAATTGAGTTTGTGATTGAAAAAGAGAAAGGAAACCATTTTTGTAAAATAAAAAGAGTCACATATGAAAACATTTTAAAGGAAAATGGACCAAAGATAGACATAAAACTAAAATGGAAAAAATTGACCATAAAAACCAAAACTATATATATATATATATATATATATATATATATATATATATATTTTCAACGATAGCAAGTGAATTTAAGTTCAAATCCATCCACCACCACCACTAATTTGTATTAAAAAAAACTTTTCTCTTTTTTTCTTTTTAATATTAATAATTTATAATATATTTATCAACATGATATTTTGATAAATACTTGACTCTTATTCATGCTTTATTTAGTACAATAATATTTTTGTTTAATGTAGGTTTTAATAGTTTGGGTTTGAATTACATATTATTTTAGTTTGTTTACAGTAATATATGTTTTTGAAAATTTTCTATGAATTAAATTTAATTGTTCATTTGATAAACTGATAGTAGCCTTTCGTCTGTATTAAAAAAGAGTTGAAGAAATGATTTAAGTGAAATCTAAGAAACGATTTCAAATTAATTATTTTGCTTGAAATGAATATATTTAAAATTTATGAATTGTAATGGAAAAAGAAAAGAAAAGAAAGTAATTAATAATTTACTAATATAAGTTTTCAACCTGATAATTAGAAATTAGAAAATGATGAAACCAATTAAATAATTTACTTGTAAAATCATGTAAAATTCAAGCATTTTGGTCACGAAAGTTATTAAATAAAAGTAAGATTAACAAAATTAATTTGAAATCAATTATATATATTTGAGAATTAATACATCAATTCAAGGTTGAAGTAAAGAATATGATGTTAATTATGGATATTAATCATTCAAATCTTTATAGAGTTCCATTTCTTTTTTTAGTTTCTAAACTAAAATCATAGAGCTAATGAAATTTCTGAAATTCAATTTTAGGAATTAGACTCAGCCATCTCCAGGAACAGGTTTTTCATTAGCAAGCAGCAGCAATGAAGACGAAGCCTCCAACTCGCTCTCTTCAATCTTCACGTTCTTTCTTAGTTTTTCCAACGATTCCTTCAATTTCAAGAGCTCATTCAAATCCATATCCTCAATTTTCATCAATTCCCCTCTCGATTTCATCTCTTTCTCCATAATCTCTCCCTTCTTCTTCTCCATTTGCAACTGCTTAACCAGATCTAAAAGTTCCTCATTCTCCTTCTCCAACATTCCCCTCTCCCTCACCCCCGGATTCCCATTCGCCTTCCATTCACAACCTAGGTACCGATCTACGACCTCCTCTACATTTGGATTGCCGAACGAGAATGCCTTACCGCCTGGAGAGAAAACCACAATCGCTATCTCTAAACCGCACAGAGTTGCGAGATCGGTCGCTTTCTTGAACAGACCGTTTCGACGCTTCGAGAAGGTAACTTGTCTAGAACCTCTATCCTTCACCATTTTCATCTCGATCTTTCGCCTTCCCATTGATAACGTAGTCTACTGAAAAATTTAGAGATTGATTCCTGATCAGGAGATCTGTGATTTGTTGTTGAATGTTTCTAATATCGGAATTTGGTGTCTGTTTTATACACATTATTTTGTTCAATTTGTTCACTAACATGGGAAGCTTTTAAATCTCTTTCTAAATTTGGCTTGTTTGTTGGAAAATTTGAGATTCCCATTATGATCAAGGAGGTTCATCTCTTTGCAGTTTCACTTGTAAGAAATATAATTAATGTTTTCCTTTGTTTTAATATAACTCTCTAAAATATGAATGTCAACCTCAAATTAAAGCAATTAATTAATATATTCGTGTGTTGGGACGAAAAAGTTTTTCGTTCAAATCTCTCCACCCTACTTGAAATAATTCCATGTTCAATTTATTTTAATCAATATTAGAATAACTCGGTGAAAGAAATAAAAGTTTTTTATTCGAACATTTTAGTTCTAAAACTACGTGAATCAAGTAAATATGGATAGTATAGTTACTTTTTCTTCCAATTTGTTGGATTAAATGAACTTATGGAAAGTTTAGAAATAAAAAAGAAATAAAGACTTTTTTTTGAAGTACAAGTGCGGGGTGTGAGATCCGATTTCCATCTCTAGTAGACAAAGTGCATTTATACGTACCATTAAAGAAATTCACTTTGGTAATTAAGTAAGGAATTTAAACTCACATTTTAAAACACTTTCATTATAGTATGAATACATCTTTCTAGGACGAAAGAATAATTTTGAACCTCAAGGAAACGAGTGTGAATTTGTCAATTGAGCTATGTCAACTGTTTCGACCTACACTTTATTAGTTTTTATTAGTTTTGCAAATGATTTTTTTATGCCCATTTCAATCTCCCTTCTTTTTTTATTAGCTTTAAATACTATTTTCAATCTCTATTTAGCTTACTCTCCTTTATTACAGTTTAAGAAAAGAATGTTTTGGTTAATCTACTCTTAAAAAAATGATATTTTAGTTTATTACATGTAAGCGTATAAAAAGAATTATTTGGATAATAAAAAATTTAATACAAAGTTATATATGTTGCTAACACGAGTGTTAGGTACTTATTTTCCATGATGTTCTAATATTCATACATATCTGTTATTAAAAAGAAAAAAGAAAAACCGGTAACTGTGTTTAAAATTTTGTTTGAGAAGAATATCACGTTAAAATTTTGTTTTGTTTTCTTTTTTAAATGAGATAACACAAAGTAAAATGAATGAATACAGATAGTCACCTTTTCAAAATAGATAAATTAAGATAGACTTTTGAGAGTAAGTAAATTAAAACATACAACATCTATCAACTAAAACATATAGAGAGTGTTTGAGGCATTGAGTTGTTTATTATAGTTGACAAAGAACAATAAATAGTGTTCAGGGTGCATCCTATTTGAGTCTAAATTGTAATAGTTTATGTTTAAAGTGTAAACTATTTTTTGTCTAAATAGAAAGTAGTAAATAGTATAATAAATAAGAAAATAGTTAATTTTATTGCAATTTTTTTTTTGAAAGAGTATTTACTATACTTTAAACACTATGTATGTTATAAATAGTTATACACAACACTATTATAAGTGCATGGTGTGGTACCCTAAATATGGAGTGAGAATCCGATCTACCAACTTCTAGTTGGCGTCCAACCCGTCGTTTGAATATATGAAATAAAAGTTTTGAAAGTAGAGGAATAAACGAAATAAATGAAATATTTAATTTAATTTAGTGGTTTTTATTTAAAGTAATAATTATTTTGTAGTTATGTTTATGGAAGTTTGGCACATTTGGTTGATACAATATAATTTCTTTTTTGATGGATAGGATTTTTCCAAGAGGGAAATAAAATAACTGTCAACCTAATCTCACCTTAGATTCCCATTTTTGCTTTACAAATTAAGGGGCTTTTATTATAATCCGGTGTGTGGCCCTCTATGGAGACGTGCTCGACTTTACCGTCGGAAATTGTAGAATGTATGTTCTTGCATATCTGGTGACACTTTTTTCTTATACATCATCAAGTCCTAGAAGTACTAGTAGGTGAGACCACACAAAGTAACATTTGATATAAATTTATCAAGTCTTCACGCACTTGACTAATAACAGGTTTTCTATTGATATGTATTCCTAACAATACTTCTACGTCCTACAAAATGACAATGTACTCTCTAGTGGGCATATGAAACGTATGCGCCTCCGGTCTCCATCTCTCAATGAGTGCAGTAATTATGTGTCAATCTAACTACCACATAAAAACCCAAAGCTTGAAGTAGAGACAATATGTTACAGTGAAGTGAGATATTGCCTTGAACTACCACCTCTCTACGTATACAACTCAACTCATCTACCGTTCTATCATTCCATACATTTAAAGATCGATGAAAAGATTGATAATACAGAACATTATGATCTATTGATCCTGAGTTTAAAGTATCATCCATACAAAAAAAAATATTAATTAAGAAAAAAAGTAGTAACTTCAACAGAGAAAATATTATACTTTTACACAACTCCTTGTGTTAGAATACTGTTTAAGAGTATTAAATAGATTGAAGGTTCAATTTTTTATTTTCTTTATGCATTATTGGATACGTTTTGTGTAAATTTAGTTATATGTTATTTGATTGGGTAGGATTTTAAAACTTGAGAATTAAAAGGAAATTAAATCCAAAATACATAAATAAAAAAATATGTTTCTTTTAAATTTAAAAATGTACTAAAAAGCAGGTTATAAGTTAAATTCTATTTTTAGGGAATGTAACAAAAATTGATGTATTCATGTTTTTTGTATTTTGAAAATTAAAATTTAAAACAAATAAATCCCAAGTTGATGATGATTTTTTCTTTTTTAAGATTATTCCAAACACACCAAAACTATATATATATATATATATATATATAATGAGAAATTTGGTCTAAATTATTAAAAACACAAAAAATATAATACTATAACTAATTTATTATAAATTTACTGAACTATTAGTTCTCAAGTCCCAACAAATACAATATACTAAAAAAAAAAAATTTGTTGTATTCCATGAAATTAGACAAACAATTTAAATATCATCAATAATATATACCACATTATCTAGTATTTATCAGGGTTTTAGAATTACTATGTAATTAAAATAATTAAACTATTCAAAACACAAATTCTTTAAAGATTAATCTACTTGTTGAGATTATTAATCGATAAGGAGGTCAAGAGGTTATGCGGTTATTGATGAAACTTTCGTTAAATAATATGCTATGATAATTAAAAGGAAATATAAGTAAATAGTGCAATTAAAATCTGAATAAGACTTAAATGAAAAAGAGAGTGAAGTGAATGTTATTACCATAACACAAATAGTAATTAAATTGAAAAATATGTGGTGGGTGAATGTTAAAACTGGAACTAGCTCACTCAGTATATTTGAAGGAAATTCATGTTTATGACCATGGAAGTTCATCTCTTCAAATTCATCACCAATCCCTGTTTTAAAGTCTATATATTTATTGTTAGCTAACATTTCTTTATCATCGCACACTAATTATACATTTAAGTTTATGCTCAAATTAGATCTTACGTTCTATTTGAGTTTGCACATGGAGATTGGTCATAATCAACTCCATCGACACATCTATAATATGACCAATTGTAAACAACATAAATGATACATATTTGCTTGTTATTTTTTAGTTGGTTTTGAATTTTGCGTTGAATGACATCTTCTTCATATTAGTACTTTTCCTTCTTCATACTCTCACATCTTCTTATTCGTGGTTTTTTCATCTACTCTTCCATAAATTTTTTCTTTCTTTATCACTTCTTAGCTTCGATGTCATCTCCTTATTCTTTTTTCATTTTCAGGTATTATGCCATTTTTCTTCTTTCATCATGAGTCTAAACAATCGTTTAACAAGATCATTTAGATTTAGTATTTCACATTACATCATCAGTGTCTAAGTCTGTAAGGAAACTGAATATTAGAGAAAAAGTAAGAAATTATTAAATAACTCATATGGAACCATTATAGGTGATTTAAGTAAAATTTATTTTGATCCTATCAAAATTAGGATATAAATTTTCTAATATCTAGTAGACTATGATCAAATTTGATATTTTCGTCACTTTTTGACCTTATTTGCTCAATAAACGATATTAATATTAATAATAATTTTAAAATCTAAGTTTAAAAAAAATATATTTTAAAACATATATATAATAATTAAAAACTTCGTATAATTATATAAAATAAGGATCTCTTAAACCTATTATTAAGATTTTGGGAATTGAAAATATGCATTTTGGAAAGTTAGTGACAAACTATACCTATTTTTTCTTTAAAAAAAATGGGAAGATACGTATAATTTTGATTAAAAAATAATTAAATTAAATTAGAAAAATGAATTTAATAAGTAAAGTTGAAGATTGAGATATTTAAATATAAATAAAGAAAAAAATAAAAAAATAATTTAATTTAATAAAAAAATATATTTTTAGAATTTGAATGTTTAATATATATATTATTATATGTGAGTATATATATAAATAATGAAAAAAAATGAAATGTGTGGGACCCACATATAAATAATGAAAAAAGAACATGAGGTCCAATGTAGTATATATATAAAAATAAGAAAAAACAGAATATGTGGGATCCACTCGATGGAAATCGTGTACACCTCAACTTACCTATTTTTTTAAAATAGTTTTGCAATAACCTATTTTTGAAATATGTTTCAAATTTTACATTATTTTGTAAAAAAATCCTTTATATATATATATATATATATTTCTTAACTTTATTTTATTTTTTTTCTTTATTAATTTTTTGTTTAGTATTTCTTAATTTCTTAATTTCTTTTTAATTAAATTTTTCAAAAGCCAAAAAATAGGAATAATTATCAAACATAGCTTCGTTTCTTGTTCTAAAAAAAGAAAAAACTAGAAACAAAAAACAAAAATAGTTATTAAACATGATCTCGCTTTTTGTTCTTTATAAAAAAAAAAAACAAGGAACGAAAAACAAAAAATAGAAAATGTTATCAAACAAGCTACCAAACAAATATATTTTTCAAAATTTGAGAACTAAAAATGTAACTTGCACCTCAACGTTATCAATTTAATTAATTTTTTTTTCCATATATATATACATACAACATTTATCGAATAGTTAATTAAAGAATTCCACACCCCAAATGTAGCACTCTCTAACTCTATACCTCATAATTATTCAACTTTTAATACCTCAAATATCTCCGTTGTGTTTTTATGTATTAAAAAACAAAGAAAGACAATATCTTAATTTTTTTCGTAAGTTCAACAATGTGCAAGGTTGAAAGAATTTGAATTTTAAATTTTATGATCGAAGATATACCGATTTTAGAATTACAATTTAACTATTAGCTCAATGTAAATGGTAACCATAACACAATAATAATTGAGACGTAGTTAGTTGTTTATTTGAGGTCAAATTGACCGGTACAATAGATTTTTAATACTAAAAACTTAATATCCAACAACTAGAGTTTTAAATATCCATTCACATATTATTTAAAGCAACAAATAAACTATAATGTAAGAGTAAAAAGGGAACTTCTTTATAGTTCTTTTTAATATAGTATATATTTTTCACTAAACACCCATTTCCAATATATATATATATATATAACATCAACATATATCAATTAACTTAAAAGAATTAATTTTTTTTGTTTAATTATAATTTGATTGGATTTGAGTAATTAAGTTTGAAGTTTTATCATAACTCAATTCAACTCTAGATATAAAAGTTGGACCAAAAAGGGTAATAGGCCCAAGCCCAATAGTCAAAAGAGACAAATGTGTTCAAACTCAAGCCCAATAGTCAAAAGGATTTTAGTTAAGGAAGAATTAAAACTCTAAAAAATTGAAGCTCCGAAGAATTGAAGCCTTACACTTCTAAAAGCTTTCCACAAGCGCAAGTTCTTATCAATTTCAAGATCATCAACTGAAAGATCGAAGACTTGAAAAATCAAACTTTCCTTGAATTCCAGAATATTGAGTCTTAAATAGATTTGCAACCATAACTTCTTGAAAACCGATTATAAAAAAGTTTTAAGTCTTAATATTAGAGATTGTATCAACAACATCATACAAATCAATATACAAATTTCAATTTCACGAATTACACTTTTCCCGAATTCTCGTGTGAAGAGTGTTTTTTTTGCCATGAAAATGTAAAGAGATGGTTTTATTTATTTATTTATTATTCTTAGAAACCTCAGGAAAATATAATAGTTTTTCCTAATAATTATACCAATTTTAAATATATATTAAAAGACTGAATTGGATTTTTTTTTGAAAAAGTGAAAGAATTGACAAAATATAACGAAATTTTATATTATATCAATAATAGACGTTGATAAACAATGATAAACTTATATGTTTATAAGAGCATTGATAGACATTAATAAAATTTGTGAGTATTAGTATTTACATTGATAAAGTCTAATTCTTTTTTATATATTTTATAAATATTTTAGTTTATTTTGTTATATTTGAATTTTTTTTTAGATGAGCATACTTATTTTTTCAATTTTTTAAGTTTAAATACTATTTTTGTCTTTGTCTTTTTTTTTTTTTTTTTTAAGTTTTGGTTCATATTAGTCTCTATAATTTTAAAATATTCATTTTTGTCCATATCGGTTAATTTTAGTTCATACACTTTTAAAATATTCATTTTAAAAATATAACTATTTTGATCCATTCATTTTCATTCTTACTAAAATTTTAAGATATCAAAATTGTCACATTTTAAGAGTTGAAGGTAAAATGACTAAGAAGACAATATTGGAAATGAATTTCTTTATTTGATTCGTCTTTGATACAGTGTTGATGTTTATACACGTTACATGAAGATAAATATGGTAAAGATGTGATGAAATCAAATAAACAATTAAGGCGTGATTGAAAACCATGAGTCATGAAGGAAGTGATTAAGCATGACGTTGGAATATTCTCTTAATACAATACAAAAACTCTAACAAACAAATACTAGAATATGCACATGTGCTACGTGTTAAGACTTTTCTTTCTTTCGAAATTATCTATATACATATATATAAAGAAAATAGTATTGAATTGATAAACAATATGATAATTAAAGAAAATATTAGTTTATTAAATCAATACATTAGTGAATAATTGAGACGATCTCACTTAATCTATTGTAATTGCAACACAAACTATATATCAATGTAAAACGAAGCAACGAATAAAACAAAACACAATGAGTAAAAAGATCAAGAAAATAAAACTAAGTAGAAGAGAAAATTCTTTTTAGTCCATTTTAAAAATAGTGTAGATAGATAGGAGCCAAAATAAATCAAAATTAAAACAATATAATCAAGAACATTTTAAAAGTGTATGAACCAAAATGAATTGAACACAAGAATGGATGGATGGAAAGGTAGTATTTAAACCTAATTATTAAAGACATCCATCCACATTTGAAAAGGAAATTATTACCTTAACATTTATGTGGACAACGAAAATAGTTGCAAATTTAGTGGAAAGAGTCTTCCTCTGTTGAGGCGTAGTGACAATGGGTCAAAATTCAAAGGGATTTAAGGAATTTTCTTAGCTTCGATTCTAAAATGCTTTGAAGTCCTTCATTAGTGTTGAATATCCGACAACACACAATATCTTGTCTGCCCACAAATTCCTTTCCCAAATAGCTATTCAAAAGTTAAGAATCCTAACTTCTTTTCACCATCAAAAATCACTTTTTCATTGATGTTAAAGAATGAATAGAAACAGATGCGATTCAATAGTGATTTTCAAAATGCCGAAACTAACTTTTCAAACAACGTTTTTAGCAATTTGTAAAAACATATATCTCCCGAGACCTTTTCAAAGCCGTTGCTTTCACGCGCTCTCTCCTTTTCTCATTTTTTTTTTTATAGATTAGAGAAAAGGGGTTGAAGAACAGAGAGATAGCGAGAGGAAATGACTTTTGAACTAATTGAAGACTCTTGTTTTCCACCCCTTTTGTTTGGTGTACATGTGGGTCTTGCTCTTCTTGATGCCATTATTGCAGTTCTTGCATTTTATCAGGTTTCTAACCACCATTTCCATTGATTTTGCTTTTCTATTCTCCATTTTTAGAAACTATGGAATGTGGGTTTGCAATGTATTGTTCTATTGTTGTAATTTCAGATTGGAATTTTTGTTTTCTTTGCATAGGAATGTGGGTTTGTAATTTGAGGTTGCCATTTTCTGATTGTTTGAAGATTTTGGACAATTGGGGTTTTTGTTACTGGTCACTTAGTGATTGATACATCTTGTTGATCGGTTCGTTATTGAGTTTGTTAACTGTTTGATTTTCTGTAGATGACTAAAATGGGGTTTCAAATTGGTCTTTGGACTTTCCTTCACTGAGATTTGTTCTTTACCCACTTCATTACTGTTGCTTTTACTAGCCTCCTTTTTTTTTTTTTTTTTTTTTTTTTCTCTTTTTAATTTGTTAGCTAAACTTGGTTAGTTGGCAGCATCTGAGAATAGATGGCTTTGCTTTTGTGCTCACCACTTGTTTGATATTCAATAGTATTGCTTTAAGCAGTCCTGGGGACTTTCCAAGTCTTAGTTGTATTACAATTTCACTATCAACACACCACTCTCTCCTTTATTATTATTTCCTTGTTTTATTGCAATATGGATTATTTTTGTGTAAGAAAAATAATGGCTATTTATAAACATTTTCTATTCCAGTTAGCGAGGATTCAATCAAGAGATTCACGTGGTTGGACTCGTCAAAAAGTGAGTACTGCAGTGCATCTCTGTAGTTGAAATATGAAATCATTTTTTATAGATGCTTCCACTATTATCTCTTAGTTTCAGTTACATTTGTTGACTTTACTGGTAGTTTAGGGATCACGGCTCTTTGTTATTCATTTGGGCAGCCAATTCCATAGTTTCTGTTTCTAGTTATCTTTCCAGTATATGGGAGCTAGAGTGTGATCCGTGACATAATGTTATCACTAACACCCTATCTTAGAAAATAAATTTATATCTCTTACCTTTTGTGTTTAAGAATTGCTTGTTGGGAAACCTCATTGGATACTTGGATATAATCTCCAAGCTTCAAAGTCTTAGATCTAAATTCCCATGTTGAATTTTTTTTAACCTAAAATGCTTGTTTTCTCCTAGAGTTTCCCTTAGGGGAGCACAACCTTATTGAGGATCCACTGCCTTGGTTACCCGCATGATTTTTTTTTTGTTGAACCAGAAGCAAGTGGGTTGTACTTAATGAGGGTATATCCTTCTTATCTGCAAGGATACCGGCTTATATTGGGATCTGTGTAAAGTAGAATAGTGTAGATATGAAATAGGTATGACAGATGTATGACTCTTCAACTTCCTGCTTCACTTGTGTTCCACCGGATTTCTTCTGGTTCATGCTATAGAACACACTAAAGTCTGTACTCGGGTTGTGAAATTGAGTATGAGGCTATCATCGATTGTGCTTCTTCTAGCTATTGATCATGGTGGGATCAAAGAGGAAAGTGGCAAAGGCAACTTTTCTAAGGATTAGAAAAAATGGTCGTAATGCATGCCAATGCAACATTCTCCAAGATGTTTAATGATGTGCGCAGTTGTGACTTCTGTTTCTTTGACATTGTATGCAAAGACATATACTTATTGATATTGAAGTATAAATTTATTAGTCGTATGTGGATTTTGGTCTCATACTACTTGCAAACTGCAGGTGTTTCATCTATTGATTGGTTCTTCTAACTTGGGTAAGGCATTGCCATTTTCATAATCATTTTCAAAATCTCTCTTTTCTGCCTCTACATTCTATTATTGTGACCCAGTTTCTAAATTTATTTGTATTTATTATTTATTTACAAGACTCAAACATGGTTCCTTGAATGAATTTTTGTCATGGCAGGTTATTTAGCTTATTTTATCTTGAGTCTTTTTGCCGCTTGCAATGGGTGGCTATGTTGGTCAGGTTCTTGTGGTTTCGTTTTTATGGGTAATCTCTCATTGACAAATATTCTGTTAGTCTTGATATTAGGACATGAACAATACTAATTAAATATGGAACTTCTTTTTTGCAGCCTTCCCCAAAATTCTAGTTCTCGCTTTGTTTCTTCTTCTTTTGTCATTCTGGTAAGTGGTAATTTCCTTTTATCGTTGGCATCCTGAACTTTTTATGAGTTCATTTTTTATACATTGAAGAAAAGTTCTCTCCTTTTAATTTTTTCTTTTGGTAGAGTCTCATTAATATTAGTTTATCTATAGCAATTTGGATGTAGTTATTTTTAAAAGTGTTAGATAATATATAATTAAATTTACCTTCACCGATCAAGCTTTTGGGTCAATCGGTGATTTAAGAAAAAGAAATCCACAAGTATAGTATAGATCTCATCATCATATGATATTCTTACACTTTTCTTCAAAACTTTTTCCATTTTGTTTCACGTATGTGGCTCAAAAAATAGCTTTTGCTACATTCAAAGCAATTTCGACCATTGTTTGAATTGATGCTCACGCTAGACCTGAGTAATATTGTTTTTCCAATCTTTGTGGAAACACCTGAATGAATTGAGAACTTGCAGCTGCTTAAAGCAGCTCTCGTAATTGAAAAGGAAAAATCAAACCAAATGTTCTCGATCCTTTATACTGCTCTTACACTTTTAGCAAGCAAGTACATGTTGATGTTTACATAAATGGGAACTAGAGGAGTTTTCAGGGATCACCCACTACACAAAGCAATATGGAAGAATTTTTACCCAAAAAAGATTAAATTCTTTATTTAGGAAGTCAGTCACTATGCTATCAATACTGGCTACAGAATGCAGAAACGTAGCCCCTACATGGCAATATCTCCACATTGTTGTCACATCTGCAAAAATGTACCAGACTCACTGACCACATCTTCCTCCTATTAAACCACCAATTAATCCAAAAGCTTAAGCCGGTAGTTGAAGGCAAATTTAATTATATATCACCAACACTCCCCCTCATTTGTGGGCTTGAAATATTTGAAAGGCCCAACAAGTGAAAATCGGTTTTAATTGGGGAGGAAACGACTATGCAGGGCCTTGAACACAAGACCTCCCTGGACCACCTGCTCTGATATCATATTAAACCACTAATTCATCCAAAAGCTTAAGCTGGTGGTTGAAGGCAAATTTAATTATATATCACCAACACCTCCAATGTCACTTTGCCGAAAGATTTTGGAAGGAAATCATACATATTTTTGTATGGAATGTCACCTTTCCATGAATCCATCAGCGCCCTGACATACAAACTCACTGGTCACCGATTCACTAAACAAAAGAAGATCATGTGGATTGATCTGATCCGATCTTTTCTTTGGAACATTTGGAAGGAAAGAAACAAACGTCTATTCACAGAGAAGAAAAGCTCCTATGTCTGTTCTTTTAAACTTGTTATTTATCATGCCATGAGCTGATGTAAAAACAACACCCTTTTTCATTCTTATGATCTTTCCTTCCTTCTAACCAACTGGAGAAATCTTATGAACTCCATTGGCCTTGGGCCACAACCCTTCTTTTATTTTATATATAAATGAAATCGTCTTCATAAAAAAATTGTTGAGTTATTTATTTTATTTACATATTGATAGAAGCATAGGTAACATACCGATATTAATTTTCGTTCTTGAAAGATTATGGAATCGATATCAATAAATATTCCTCAGTGATATGTTAGTGAGATGATGGAGAAGTTTCTTTATTCTCTCGGCCAAAACTATTGCATTAAGTAGACAAGTTAGAATTGAACGTTCCTCTTTTTATTTTTTAATTTTCTATTCCATTTCGTTAGAATTATTTGATAGATGTTGCTTATGGATCTGTCAAAAACTTTTGTAGGGTTGACCTTTGCCATCAGCCAGAGGATGAAGATGACGAGGATGAAGAGAGGAGTTTCGAGGAAGGCTTATTGGAGAAGATCTCTAGTAAACCAAGTACATCAAATACCGATTGGAGCAGGAGATGGTGGGTTCCTGTACGACTGCCACATGTTGGAAGCCGTCAAAATTTAGTAATACTGGTACATGACATAATGTTCTTTCTAGCATCCTGTAAATCTCCTAGTTAGGGAAATATTAAGATTATTAGTAGGAGCATGTTAGTAAATAGCTAATAAGTTTGTTAGGGCTTTTAGTTATAAATAGAGGGAGTGAGTTGGGAGCAAGAAGTATAGATCATTTTCGTAGGATTTTTCAAAATGGGAATTTTGGTAGAGTGTAGCCTTCTCGAAAGGCTACAATATCATAGTTTCTTTATTGATTGGGTAATATAATTCAATCCGTGGTGGTCACCTACCCATGAATTAATTTTTCTATGAGTTGTCTTGACACCAAAATATTGTAGGGTCAGACAGGTTGTCCTGTGAGATTAATCGAGAAGTGCGTAAGATGGCCTGGATACTCGCGGATATAAAAAGAAAGATAATGTAATATAGTTTTGTCTTTCGTGTTTGTTTATCTTCTTTATCTTTCTTGAGTATTCTTGTTTGGTGTTAAACTAGCTCATCCACTCTAATTTTCTTTATATCCTCTCTTGTCGCTGGAGCAGATGCCAATTTCTAACTAAGAAATTGGAGTATTCAAATGAAAAATCTGATCCGTTGCTGTTTATGTACAGGTGGTCACAATTATCTTTGTTTTAACATTGGCATTTGCTGTGATACTGTGGCTTGAGATGGGAAACATATCCATTGATTCTTTGGTAGCTGTTCAGGTATTAAGAATCTTAAAACCGATTTGTATTCAACCAACCTTTTTCCAATTGAGACCACACCATTTAGCTAGAAATCTGCTGCTCGTCGAGATGTCACTATGGCCAAAAAACATGTCATGATAGTCCAGCTCAATATCAGTCTCCAGTTTTCTCCTTTTTAATCTTTTTAAAATACTATTATTAATATGCTATGAAATAATGTGGGAATCAATTTTACCATTATGCAGGTAGTATATGTAGATCTTTTTGCTGTAATGACACTCTTATTAGGAGGCGCATTAGCTTTCTATGGTTAGCAACTATTCTTCATACTAGTTTTTGGTTATTTTAATGTCTTTACTCATAATTATCAATTCTAGTCTGATTGTAATTCTCCGTCCTAGGAGTATCCTTATTGCATAATGGCCAAGGATCTCTTCCATAATATGTCTGATAATTTCATCTCTAAAAAGAACCTCTTTCATAATGGAAGTTAAAAGAAGTTCATACAAAAACGTTGGCAGGGGCATTGGTATCTGAAATATAATTTCAGCTTTCTGGGAGAGTTTGATCGATCAAGTATATAAAAGACAATGCTTGAAAAACCTACATAATTCCACGTAGTAGGACTTTATCTTTGATGGGTTTATGTTATTCACTTACATTGTTATGAACATCTTTTCTCTCTCTCTCTTTTTGCCGTTCAGGATTGCTCTTGTTCTTGAAAATGAGAAGAGTCAGATCTGAGAGGGCATCATCTGAAATATTGAAGGTACCATTTTTTTCTTTCTTGGTTGATGACTTGATGTTGATGTTTTAGCAGTTTTTGCTTCAGAGTACTTCATATACAGAACTTCTTATTTGCTCATTCTTTAACGGATCGCTGTCCTGTGCGTTGCATTCAATCACTGCATTCATCTTATTGCTTTGGAATTATTCTCTTGCATTCCAGGTTGCAGGTTTGGCTGCCGTGTCAGTTGTATGTTTCACTTCAAGTGCACTTGTAGCTTTTTTAACAAATATCCCGGTATACCCTCAATTTAACTAACGAATTCTTGTTTTCTTCAGAAGAAGGCCAAAGAAAAAGTGAGAAACATGTAATATCAGTTGATAAAATTATGAATTTTACTCATTATGGTTGCAGGTACCGATTCAATGGCAACGGCAATATCACATTTATGGTGCATATACTTCTATTTTGCAGATTACATATTATTTTATAGGTATCGGCTTTTAAAATTAGTTTATTGTGCTTGTTGCTTGAGTTTTGGATCTGTCTAAGTTGTTGTTAGCCTCTTAAAATCTCCCTTTCATATATTGAACCATTTGTTTTGGGAAATTGATCAGGTCACCTACCTACTTAAATTCCTGCATCAGATTCATTTTCTTTGCTCTCTTCAAACATCTTATATCTCAAAAATAGTCTTACATCTTTGCAAGACTCCACCTTTTTAAGGTTGGTTCCAGTCGATTTGGAACTTGCTTTTAGTCATCGGATTGGAGGCCCCGCGCCTTCATCCCTCCCTTGGCCAACCTGGGCAAGCCTCTGGCATCTCACTCTACTTGAAGGGGATGGAGGAACCTGCTCTTCGGGTTTATACAATTTTCTTTGAATTTTGATATGAAGCAGATTGTTATGCCAGGATCAACTATTCCTTCAGCATTTGTTCTCTGGATCATGAGAGAATTACCACCATGGATTGCAGCTAGTTCCCAAGAACAAACAAGAACAATAACCTTTGTTTGTGACGATGCTGCAACCGTACATCGTCCTCAGGAATGGACTTTGACGACAAATTCTCCGGTTTGTATTTCATTAGAATTATT
Source organism: Cucumis sativus (assembly GCF_000004075.3). Lineage (NCBI taxonomy): Eukaryota > Viridiplantae > Streptophyta > Magnoliopsida > Cucurbitales > Cucurbitaceae > Cucumis > Cucumis sativus. The sequence continues at coordinate 19,593,360 of NC_026655.2, read as the reverse complement.
TAACCTTCTTATATCATCCTGCTGAATTCATTTTGTTATCATTAATTTGGAGGCCCCATTCCTGAAAATGGAAAAATCTGAGTAGTTGAGAACTTTCAAAATCCATAATATAGTAGGTAGAGACGTTAGAGTTGACTTAGCGTGCAGTTGTCTGTTTGTACACTAAAACTAAAGATTCCAACATCTTCAAAGTGTATAGACAATGAATGCTAAATCAACTCTAACATCTCTACTATATGTGTGTTTGAAAGCCTTCCACTTGGGTTTTCTCGTTTTGTAGGAGTGTGGCCCCAAATTCCCAGTAACAAAAGTTGGGTCTTCCTTTTACTTTCTTTTATCTTCATGAACTTTTCTCTGCTGAATTTCTCTTAGATGATGACTTTGACTGACATATAATATTAGGGAGCCTGTTCTTTCCACCCTTCATTTTTTGTTTTTTTAATGCACAAGCAAGGGACCGTTGGCAAGGGACCATGATGGTTGTTGATACCTTTGTTTGTAGGTACCATCAAGGGGTAGTCCCATATAAATGCTTTTTGTGATGCAAGTTTAGTCTGCCAAATTTTAGAAGTGTGCCAGAATTGTTGATTGTATTGCAGTTGTGATCGAAACTGTTGCATTATGTTTGGTGAGCGGTATCGAGAAGTCCGTAAGGTTGTGTTGGTACCGTGTTGTTCTATGATTTTGTAAACATGTGTATATACTTCTCTTGCATATTGCTTCAATCAAATGTTAATAGAATAAGTTGGTATCTCAAACTAACCGCTGATTGATTAGTTTAATTCTTCCTTTAATGAAGTGTCGTTTGGTGCACTAAATTGAATTATGAAATTTGAAGTTAATATGTTTGTGGAGTTAGAAAGTCTATATTTGGAAGTGAAAAGTTGAGTTATTAAGTCGGTGAAAAGCTGAGTTATCTCATATAGTTCTAATGTAATCTAAAGCAATTTGGTTTTTCTACTATCTTTGTTTGTTTCTTTTTGTTCAACCATTCAATTAGACATTTTTCTTCTAAAATTTTAAATTCTCAAGAAAATTGTACATGCATCTAGAATTTTCTACATTCAAATATTGAATTTGTGGTAGACAATCTTGCTTCATACAAACAAGAAAGTATAATTTTCACGAGTTAAACATGGAAAATAATAAATAAAAAAGAAGGAAAAAACTAGGGTTCTTGATCGGTTAGGGCATTAAGAAACATTACATGAAAATTTTTCAATATGGTAGTTTAGTTATGAAATTGAAATTGAAACAAATTTGGTCAGCTTCAGTTTTAGTGCAAATGTTTATTAACTAATTTTAAAAATTTTAAATAAACTATAATGAATTAAGTTTCATTTTGAAAAATTCACTTTCAATTCCTTTAAAATTAATTAATAGATATCCTTAAAAAAAAACTTAATAGATATTAACACAAAATATCAAAAAGTTGAGTGTTTAGTGGAAATTCAAAATTGAAAGTGCAAATGTTGAAACTTAAAAACTAAAATAAATATTAAATCAATAATCTGGAAATCAAATTGTATTTTATCCTAAATTTAAAATATAATTAATATGTATGGCATGCTTCTTTTAACATTGAAAACCAAATCAAGTAGCCAATGCAAAGCACTCTGGTCCCTATAATTTGTTTGTTCTTAGAATTTAATAAGTAACAATTCAGTCATAACTTTTGTGATTTACAAACAAATTTCTCCCTAGATATCTACATGTAAAAGAAATTTCATAATATTTTTTACCACGACTTTGTTTTATGAAACTCATTTTCTGATTAATGGGTAGTATTTTATAATTGCTTTTTTTTTCTTTCTTTTTTTTTTTTTTATAAAAAAAGTAAATATATCAATGAATATGGGAGTTGAGAAAACGAATAGAGTTCGCAAGGGAAGCAGTTTTCTTGTCCCACACCGTTTAAACATCCTATGAAGCAGAAAGAAAGTGGGTATAAAATAGGTATGAATATGGCATGATAAAGCATACCTTTCTCGGCCTTTTGGCTAAGATCAAGTGTAGTATCTGTTCTTATCAGTTTAATATCTGATACGTGGGCCATTGGCCCACATGATATTAAATTAATCTTTTTAGGGGGAGAGCCCAACACAATAGCTTGCTATTGGGGCTCTCGAGTGTCGCCCATGCGTTGCACTGCTGTCTGGGCCTGGCGTACCCCTCCAAATTTTAGTGTAAACAATTATAGGAAGGAAAATCTTTAAACACTATTGGATTTTGTCAATGAAATTGGTATTATTTATGTATTATATTTAATTAGAAATAGAATAACTATATTTTTCATGATTAACTAATAAATTTATTTTGATGCAAGGGTTATTTATAACAACCCAAGCATTTTTGAATGCAATAAGATTTCTTAGAGGTATTATTTTATTTTATAAATAAAATTGGCAAATTAAGTGTATTGAAATTATTATTATTTTTTACGTTAATGCCTCGATATAAAGTACTATTTATTCTTTTCTTTTTTCAAGATTTCCATCTTACTTCTTCAATTAAAAAAAATATATTTTCTTCCATCTACCCTTCTCATTTCTTTATTTCTTTTTCACTTCTCATTTCTTTATTTCTTGTTCGAGGTATTCAATAATATATATTTTTATATCTTTTTATATAAATTTTATTTTTATTATATTACAAAATAACACCAGTTCACTACCTTTGTACAATTACAATATCCGAGATTCCGATATTATTTTACACTTTGACAAGTTAATTAAAAGGTATAAAAAGTTATTTTATTGTTATTGTTATTTTTGTTGTTATTATTATTTTTTATTTTTTTATTGGTATTATTATTATTATTATTATTATTCTTGTTTGATATTCAATAAACATATATTTTATTTCCTCTCCATTTTGTTTAATTATATGATAAATTTGAAGAAGTTGCAACAATAAGAAAAAAAAGAAAAAAAAGATAGAAAATGATTTTGTCTACTGACTACAGATAGAAGGAAAAAAAAAAAAACCTAACTTGAACGAACAATATTTATCCCAATTTTTTAAAAATTAATTAATAATGAAAAAATGTGTAGAACTTATTTTAAAGTTTTAATATTGCAAGCATGAAACAAATGTTGTTTACTCTCTCACAAGTTCAAATCTTTGTTAAACAAGAATTTAAAAACATGTATATGTGTGTATATATAAGACTTAAATCTATTATATATAGGACATAAAGTAAAGTAGGACAACAATAACAGTTTCAAAATCTGCATTCTTAGAAGAAATTTGTTGAATTGGTCACAAGTCACGGTTAGAATTGATAATTTAATTGGAGATTTTGTGGAATTAGTAATAATTGGAGAAACTTTATAGTTAGTTGAAAAATAAAAGTTTTTTTTAAGACAATAAAAAAGTTAATTATTATTATTACTATTATAATTATTGCAACAAAATATATCTCTTACATGAATGGAAATATTATCAACAGATTATCTGGGATTGAATAGGACGTTCCATCATGTTTGCACATAAATGTTCTCTGTCAAATTGAATTCAACCAATATGCTTTGTCTATAGACATAAATGATGGGATAGAGATAATGCTCTTTACGATGAATAATGCTCCACCCCTTCCACATACTGTGGAACTCTATATTTCTCAACCAAAATTTTAAAATTTAGCTCCAATGGTTGACGATATTAACGAGTTTGAAACTCCTAATGAGGAATATGATTGTTTCGACTCCACTATTGCTACAAATGCAGAGGAGGCTGAAGTAGATGATGATGATAGTGATATAGATTAGCCACCTGCTGAACTATTCGGTGTTCATGATGTTCCTGAAGCCTTCAACCAGATAGATTTGAATGAAATGAATAGTGGCTTCGATAATAATCTTGATGAAGAAAATTCGGGATCTGAGTTTGGAAAACTTATGATGATCTCGATCTTGTAAGGACAAGGTGTAATTTTGATAAACCATCTCTAATTTGAGCTTGAGTTTTTATTATATTCCAGATTTCTTATTGTATTACATTTTCGAGGATTCAAGGTTAATAGATTTGTTTCTAGGTTGATATATTTTTGGTTGTTGTAGTTCCATTGATAATATGTAGAGTACATTCTGCAGGCAGTTGAGTTATGGATTGTTGACAAAGTTGTTCTTTAAACTGAGAACTCTATTGGTGGAAATTCCTATAATTTCAAATTCAATGAACTTTTTGTTTCTTCTTATTTTCCTCATCTTATTCTCTTTGGTACTAATGGGTTTCTAACATTGTGCTTCAATTGAAAAAGACAAACAGCAACGGAGCCATTCATCTTCTTGATCTTTCATTTACAAAATCATTAATCTACGACTGCCAGCATTTGAAATTCTAGTGATTAATTTTTTTTTGCAGCAAACTGTGAGTTACTGCTAGTTTTTTCTTGGTTGGTTTATCGATTTTACTTATGTTATTTTGAAGTTTGATTATGAAGGAAAGAGTCTCAAAATGACTAGATTATGCTCATTGTTTGACTTAGAACTTCCAGGAAGTTGTGGTACGGTTTAGAAGGAAATGGTAAAAAATAATAAAATGATAAAGGAGCCCTTGTAGTTGAAAGCCATAAACAATTGATTTTCCAACCAAGGTAACACATCTAGGAGGGGAGAGTTAAAAAATCACTTTTTTCATATATATTTTTGTGGGCATCTAGGCTAATTCAATCATTTCATTGTATGTCCACAACTCTTATTAATAGTTCTGCTTTGCGAATATGCAAATTTCTCTTATCCTACATTTTTCTTCATTTGCACTTTTGTTCTTGACATGTCTTCTGATTAGAGAGCCTTGACAACGTCTCATTAATCTCAACTTCTCCCTTTTCTGTTACATTTAATCTCATTTTTCTTTGATTGTGTTACTTTTTTCATAGCCCTGAAATATATGCCTCATGTAATATAATCTGTAGATATTGGTTTGACACAAATATGTTTTAGTGAGAATCATCTAGGAATAGATTAATGCTACTTTTAGTTCAGCAAGTTACTAAACATTTTACATGGGAATGGATTGATATCATTCATTTGCATTCTTTTAGTTTGAATATGTACCATTTGTTTATAAGTGCAAAAACTATCAGGAACTTATGATTTATGGTGATCTATATTGCTTTTAGAGGTTTCTAACAACTATCATTAGACATTGTATACTAGTGTAGGATTCAACAACGCTAATTTCTATTTAAAATTAATTAGTTTGGTGAGCCCTTGTATACTTTAATTCTTGGTTGAGTTTTAATGTAATGTCATGCTTTATCTACTTATCTTTAATTATGCAGAAACCTCAAATTCAATTGACAATTCTTTATGCTTAAATGTTTAGCCGGTGACTGCACTGATTCAGTTGAATCATAACTTCATCACTGTTTCTGAAACCAAAATGAATCTTCTCAAGCTTGCACATTTTGCTGTGATTCTCTCGTCAATATGCAGAGAAATAAGCCGTCATTAGTTTTGTTGAAGGGATAATTGAGAAACTGAGTACTAAATTGGTATGGTGAATTGTTTCTTTATATACTGATTTACTTTTATCTCTGTATTTCTTTTTCTTTTCAAATAAGAAATAATATACTGCTTTACTTTTCTCGCTGTATTTTTTTTCTTTCCAAATAAGAAATAAGCAACCTCATCTCATGATAGCCAATGCATGATCCTTTGGATCCTTGTTGATAATCCAGGTTTGTTGACTTTCATTGCTCCTGTTTCTTGTTTCGAACTAAAATTGCTGTTGAGAATTGTCTGATTTTTTTAGCTTTTGATTTGATTTATTCTCTGATCTAGATTAGTTTTTATCATATTCTAGATTTCTTTTTGTATTACATTTTCGAGGATTGTCCTTAAATTTGACGAATCTGTTTTGTTGATATTGGTTCTTAAGGCTCGTTTGGTTTTTGAGTGCTTATCTCTTGATTTTCTCCTTTGTTTTATGATTAGGTTTGATCATTTTCTAGATTACTTTGTTTTACATTTTCGGGAATCTTCTTTGATATTATAATTTAAAATAGTCTATTCTTAACATATGGGATGTTGGGGGCCAAAAGACTATAAGATCATATTGGAGGAACTATTTTAAGCAGATGGATGGACTAGTATGGGTGGTTGATAGTTCTGATCTTAGAAGATTGGATGATTGCAAATCCAAACTTGATAGTCTTGAAAGAAGAGGTTAGAAATATAAGTCCCTGTTTTTAAATTGACAGGTTTACTATGTAATAACAATGTGATTTTCTGTATCTTGATTTTGTTCTACTATCTGTATATTTTCTTTAACTGAAGTATGTTGTTGGCTCAATCTTTTATCAGGTGGTTTGACATTTTCATAAAGCCTATAGTTTAGAACTATCTGAACACTTTTTGTGTGAAGACCCATTTCTGTTTTTGTGAGTTTTAGGCATGATAAGTCTATTTAAATCCTTTTGAACTAAATTAAGGTGGTGCGTATTAATTTGTGAACACCTAGTATTGATTTATATTCATTCATTATCCATGAGTAACCTTTCAAAGTAATAAATACTATATTTGGTTTTCCTAATCTTAGTTGTCTATGCATTATAGGTAATGAAATACCTTATACTATTAATATTTCCTTCCTTTTCATGGAGTTTTGCTTGTATTGGATTTTATCAATCTTTTTGGTGAAAATAATGGTTTATTGAAAGAAAAATATACTGGAAGTACTTTCCTATTTTATTTTTAGTTCCCAAAGTTAATGAACTATTTAACACTAGGCTTTCCTGTTTTCTATTAACTTGTTATTTACACGGCCACGAACTTCAAACTATAGATGGCTTGTAGCAGTCTCTAGGATTGGGAAAACATTCTATTCTTTTTAAGGCTGAGGAAGGATGTTAAAATTCTATTCTTGAATATTCATTCTTATATTCATACCTTTGCTCACTTTTCTACTCCCTTTCTTTGTTTTGTAATGGAACTTTATTTATGTTGACAACGCTAGTTGCTTGTTTATCTTGGTTGTTGTCATTGGTTTTTTGAGCTATTTATGAATTAAATGTTGAGCCAAAAATTTGTTATGTGCACTTTTATAAATTTTATGCTATGTTAAAGGGACAAGTTAGCTTGGTCATCTTCAAAGAAAATGCACTTGGACTGTTCTTTATAGATATACTTGGCTGGAAATGATGAGGATCCTTGTTTATCTTGATTTTTGGATGCACTTATCTTTTTATTTTTTAATGAAAACTGTTGCAGTTAAAAAATCTTGATTTCCTTTTGGCTTTATATGCAATTTTTGTTTTGTTTATTAAGGAATGGTTAGAAGTCCATAATCATTGTGATGCTATCGTGGATGGAGCAAATGTTGACCTCGGTTAACAAACAAGAATTTGGAATGACCAATTTTAGTTTGAGATAAAAATGAGGCCCTCAATCTTCTTCTTATCCTCATTTAAAACTAAAATTTTGTTTATGTTCCAAATTTTACGTAAAAAAAGTTTTACTTAAAAAAAATCATCATATTAAAATTTTCTATCCTAAAATAAAATTAAATTGCGGATAAAACTTTGAACTTAAGTTTGAGCATATTTCAACGCTTATTTTAAATTTAAATCAAACTCATGTGCTAAATTCTCAGTTTGCTTAATTTGATACGTTGAATTGAGCAAAAAAAAAATAAAAAAAAAATCGTATTTTGACTTCAAATTTATCTTTTTCAAGATTCATTCATCCATATACAATCATAAATTGCCACATCATTTATTAAATTAACGATGAAAAGTGCAAATAATTGAATTTGAGACTAGTTAAAATTGACATGTGTTTCAAATTGGTCAATAATGCCACATGTTATTGTCCTAACCGTTGGATCAAGTTAATTATTTTGGTTTAATTAAATATTATTTACTTGAAACTAAGTTAAATAAAAATAAGCTTAATTGGATCCAAAGGTTAAATATAATCCAAATTCATGTGGTTGAGACCATGAGTCTGGTCCATGGACCAACTAGGCTCAAACTCTTATCCCACCAGAGAACTCTATAAATAGAGGAGTTCTCTTCATTTGTAAATGAATGGAAATTTTTTATTCCATAAGGTCTAGAGAGAATTCTTCCAAGAACTAGAAGAGTTTGTAACTCCGGAAGTCGACCACTCTCGAAGATTGAAGCTCCTTTGAAGATACAAGCTTTCTTCCAAGACTTCAACTTCAAGAACATCACATGCTTCGTTTCCTCAAATCAAACGCAAACATCCAACCAAGAGAGAACCAAAGGATCAAATTATAGAGATGAACCACATCGCATCAAATCAACAAAAATACAACACCAACTCAACTTCAACTCCACGAATCAAATTTCTCCGAAAATCTCATGCGAACAAATTGGCACGCCCAGTGGGACCATCTCTACCTCTCATCTCTCTCTCGCCATCTAGATCTACAAGCAAACCAATAACATCAAAGAAAGTGACATCCAAATCTTTTGTTGCAAGCGACACCTACACGAGATCTGTCACTCGTAGTCGTTCTAAGAGGATCGTTTAAGAGCAAGATCGAGGTTTGCTAAATAAACATGTGATAGGGGGTTGACAAGTTCATAAGAGGCTTACTAAACCAAATTGCTTGCACTCCTAAACATATATTGTAACACATTTACTAAAATGATTAATAATAGTAGGAAAGCCTACATATATGTTTAGGAACAAAACTAATTGAATCATTTGTCTTCAAATTCTCTCTAACAAATGAGTCCTAAATAAATTGGTTTGACATAGAACGAATTAATATGGGGAGCTGCTTGGTTATACAAGGCAACAAATATTGCATTTTATTGGAACTACATCACTAAAAACATTAACAAAGTAGAGAACAACAATGCAGCTTTTGATTATAATAATGTGATTAACTCTAAAGATCATATTGTCTTTCAACATTGTTCTATTTGCTGAGTTTAGATGGGATACCAAATATGCTGGAATTCATGTTCTAAACTCCAAGGTATGTATATATATGTTCTAAACTCAATTATCTATTATTACAGTACATTGCAAAGGAAATGGTCGTCCAATATGTTTATTAATTATATGGTTCTTCTTCCTAAAAAAACAGAATTCATGTTCCCACAGCTCTCTATGTGTGTGTGCCTGTACGACATATGTATTTCTTCTCTACAAATTTAATGATATATCTAAAATGTGCCCAACAAAAAACTCATATCTCAACAGACAACTTAAACAAAATGATTTATAAAAAAAAAAAACTCAGATTTTATTACTCACTTGACTTCAAAGAGGATGGATACGACACTGCCAACAGAGAGGAGTGAAGAAGAAATGGGAGGTCCAGTGAAAACAAAGCTGAAATCGGAAAGGAGTGGAGAAGCGTTCACCGGAGTTGAAATCGAAACTAAAACAGAGGCCCGTGGAGAAGAAATGGAGAGGTTCGGTGAAAAAGTTGAAATCGGAAAAGAGTGAAGAGTCGTGGAGAAGAAATGGATGGAAGAGAAGAGGCGTTCATCGAAAGCACCAAGTTGAAGGAACTGTATAAGAAGGAGAGTTAAAAAACGGAAGGTTCAAGTTTAGGTTTTTTCTTTAAGGTTGTTTTGTTTTTAGGTTGAAGAAAAGGAAAAAGAAAAGAGGAAATGGAGAAATTAAATAAGGGTATTTTCATCATTTCATCCTAAATTTGTCCTAAATCTCAATTTTTTTACAATCAATTTTAAAACTCTTTTTCTACCCCATTTTTGACGGACAATTTTGCAAGTTTTTTTCAGGGCTTTTTTAAATGAGAGCAATGTAGACTTCTCACGACTTTTTTATCCTGAAATTATCTTTGTTTTTACTCATCTCAAAACTCCTTGTACCTTTTAAAATAGTCCCATTTTTTAGTAATTTCCCAATTATTTTCATTTCGAAGGAAAAATAAAACTTGAAATTTCGTTAATGACAATCGGAGGTAAAAGCCGAAACCAAAGCTCGATCGGGTGATAGTTTTTCGAAGTTTTGAAGCTTTAAATTTAGCTACAAGCTTTGTTGCACTCATTTCTCAACATTATGGAAAAGCTGAAGTCACTGGTGCCGGAGAACTTGAAGCAGATGGTGGGTTCAACCACCGCCGATGATCTTCCCTCATCCTCTTCTTTCTTATTACGCCTTTTTCAGCAATCGCAGCTCTTCTTCCAAGTAAGCATGGTTGTAAATGGCCTCCTATTTCTCTTCCATTTCTCTCTGGAAGAGTAGGTAAAACTAGCATCTGGGTTACACTTAAAAATGTAATTTGGGAGGACTATGCGCAATTTAAGATGTTGGGTTTTGCCTCTAATGTCTCAGATCATCGGGGATTTGGCAATGGATCCTGAAAATGCTCTCTGTGGTAAGAAGAAGGACGCTGCTCTGGAGTTGAAGCGCCAGGGAAACCAATGCTTCTTGAACGGGGATTATACTAATGCGTTGGTTTATTATTCCAAGGTATCAAATTTCATTTTACTTGATGATTATCTCGAATTGCTGCGGTGCTGCAATGGAAAGCATTTTCCAGTTTGTGAAAAAGGAGCATAAGTGGTTTTCCTTGTGTCAATAAGAGTGGGTCGCTGTTATTTTATAATTAACATTTCCAACCAAGGTTGATGACAAAGTGCAGAAATATTTATTATTTTTGTTTATTTTAGACGTTTCCTCTAATCACTACATATTACTGTTTTCATTTGATATTCTATAATGTAGGTAATATAACTATATATTCCAATTTGCAAATTTATTTATATTATTTGAATTAAATAAATAAATAATTCAATTCAATTTTAAATATAAGAATTTCTATTTAGAATTGTATGGGGAATGGTGATTAGAATGAACGATTCATAAATAAAAGTCACAAATATTTTTTCTTGATGGAGTAATGAAAGAAAGAAAAATCCTTCGAATTGAATCTTATTAGTCCATTATGTTTATATTGACAATTTCAAGAAACTATTCATACTAAGATCATAGTATGATGGCAGTCGGGCAATTTCTGGATTGACTTACAACTCTAACTTACAATGAAGTATTGAAAACTGGTTCTATCTTCCAGGATTGCTTTACATTACAATCATACACATTGTTAGTTTTCGAACATTTTTGACTGGGATTCCATGTTTTCTGCCTTTTCTTATGATGTCCACAGGCTCTGCAAGTGGCTCCAATGAATGCTGTTGACATGGATAAGAATTTGGTTGCAACCTTATATGTGAATCGAGCATCCGTTTTGCATGTGAGTTCATTCCTTCAGCAGATTCATATTTAATGTAAACTATAATAGTGCTACAATTTTTATTTCATGAGTAATGAATGGGCGTTTTGGTAGTTGTTTCCTGTCTTCCATGCTCACCCTAGATTCATATTTAATGTAAAACTATGACATTGCTACATTGTTTTTTAACGAAAAATGAATTGGTAACATGCTTGTTGTTTCCTGTAGTTTGTCTGCACACACACTCTCTCGTTCACACTTACTCACCTGTGTGTGCATGCTCCCTCGTGGAGACTCTAATGCTTGTAATTAATTGAATGAATAAAATGCATATTTTGTTAGATAATCTATACCCTTTTAGTAAGTGTAAAAGGGTATTGATTTCAACTGAGGGTGTAATCCAAATTGGCTTGAGACAAAAGGCCAAAGTTAAATGGGCCAAGAAAGGGGACTGCAATACTAGTTTCTTCCATAGAGTGGCTAGTAGTAGAAAGAGTAAGAATCATATTGGTTCTTTGTTACTTGAGAGTGGGGTGAGAAATAGTGATGATAGAGAGATAGAGGAGGAAATTCTTTGGTTTTTCCGAAGCTTTATAGTCCAATAACTCAAGAGACCTTTTGTTGAAGGTATTGCTTGGAGCCCCATCTCTCCTAGAGAGGACGAGGAGCTTGTAGTTAAGTTCACCCCGGAGGAAACTAGAAAGGTCGTGTTTAGCAGTGATAGGAACAAGACCTCGGTCTGGATGAAAGAAATGACATTTTCCTTCTTAGGTATAAGACATACATAAGTCTCCACCATGGGCCGATTAAGAATACCTCTTTCAAAAAAAACTTCAAAAACCCTTTCTATATCTCCCTTAACAATATTCCAATTGTTCTGAAAGAAAGCCACAGTAAAACCATCCAAACCAAGGTCTTGTTCATGAGGGACTTTCTTTTGAAAGGTGTGGATGAAGGAAAAGGCTCTCATTTGTTAAGTTGGAAGGCAGTGGGAAAACCTGTGAACAAGGGGGGTCTTGAGATTGAAAATCTAAGGACTCAGAACAGATCTTTGTTGGCTAAGTGGCTATGGCGCTGTACTCTCAAGCCTGAAGCTTTGTGGTGAGTATGCATGTTAACCACCCTTTTGAATGGGTGGAGAAAGGCTAAAGGCACACAAGGGAACCCTCGGAAATATATTTCATTTGAGCTTCCTACCTATTCTCATTTTGTGAGGTGTGTTGTGGGAAATGGTAGGGATACATATTTATGGGAGGATTAGTGGGTGGGGGAGGGCACTCTTTCTACAATTTTCACTCATTTGTATCACCTTTCTTCCCTTAAAAATTGTTCGATATCTGATTTTTTAGTTTGGTCGGAGAACTCCATTTCTTTTTCCTTTGGTTTCCGTCATAACTTGTCCAATAGGGAAACAATGGAAGTTGCCTCTTTGCTTTCTTTAGTAGAGGGATACTCCTTTAGGGAGGAGAGAGGGGATGTTCGCATTTGGAGTCCAAATCTTTTGGAAGGGGTTTCTTGTAAATCCTTCTTCTAGATACTTCCCCTCTTGGGCTGTTTGTGTTTGATATTATTTGGAGTATTAAGATCCTTAAGAAAGTTAGGTTCTTTACTTGGCAAGTATTACTTGGTCGTGTGAATACTTGCAATAGGTTGTTTTGGAGAAGAACTAAACTTGTGGGACCTTTTTGTTGCATTCTTTGTTGAAAAGCAAACAAAGATATAAATAATCTTTTTCGGGAATGCCAGTATATGAGGACAATGTGGTATTCTTCTTTTTAGGAGTTCGATGTCAGCATCATTGGTAATAGAGACATTTGAACCACAGTCGAGAAGTTTCTTCTACATCCACCTTTTAGAGAGAGAGGTGTTTTTTCTGGCTTGCTAGGGTGTGTGCTATTGTATGTGATATTTGGGGGGAGAGGAATGATAGAGTTTTTAGAGGGAAGGAAAAAGACTCTAGTGAGGTGTGGTCCTTGATGAGATTTCATGTCTTCCTTTGGGCTTCGGTGTTGAACTTTTGTGTAATTATTTGCTAGGGAACATCTCTCTTAGTTGAAGTCCCTTCCTTTAGTAGGAGGTTTATAGAGGATGTTTGGTTAGCCCTTGTATTCTTTCATCTTTACACAATGAAAATAGTTTTCATAAAAAAAATATTGTAAAGTTAATTTCTTTGGTTGGTATTGATTTTTTTGTTTTGGGGTTTTGTTAAATATCATTCTCTAAAAAAAGTTTGAATCTTCAAATATCCCGTTTGTTTTTTGGTACTTTCTAAAGTTGTCATATTCTCCCATCTATAACTTGTCGCTCATGTAGTATACCATGATTGGATATGAATATCTAGTTAGTCTACCTTACTTAATTTTCTAGTCTTGGTATTGAGCTTCTTCTTAAGTGTTAGCCCATCCCTTCTTTCCAAAACCTTTGGAGAAGAATCTTTCTCGCTACATACGGAGTTATCTTCTCTATTATGTGTTCTAAAGGCATCTCACGGCATTGAGAAATGTTACCAACACTTTTGACATCTATCACATGCTTTTGAAAATACATGGGCATCCCTAAAGGAAAGACTGTTGGGAATTTACTCGAGATATAAATAAATGCAGAATAAACTAAATCATATCTCAAACTCCCACTTCACTTGTTAGAGCCAAATAATCAATCAATCATTAAATTATAAATAATAAAGCAAAGGGAAAAAGGAGAACGACATCGAAATAAATACTGGTTAGTTCCAAACTCGGGACTACGTCCAATCTTCTGCAACAACATGTTTTACTATGATGGAGATTGAAAAGAACCCTAACACATTGTTACAAATCTCTTCCCCAAATTAGCCCAACAAAAGTTATTTGAATCCAGATACCACAACTCGGTACCTTGGAAATAGAAACTCCCAACCCAAGAGGAAAAAATACACTATAATTCTTCAGTAATCCCACTGTTACACAAAATATGCCTTGGTGAAGGGAAAAAAAATACTAGTGAAGCTCTCAGATTAATTTTCCTTCAGCTGCAATGGAACTTTCAACACTTCAATATTTTCTTCCTTTACATATACATATATATAATGTGTAATGAAGAAAAAAAGGTCCGGGGCTCATTTACCCCTTGAAGTAATACATTCCACTGCCATTATCTATTTCTCTCTTCAAGAAAAATCGCCTCCAAATCAATTCATTAAGATTCTTCACACACTGATTTTTCCTTCTTTAAAAAAACCTTGAACTTTTAACCAATAGAAATAGTTGCTTAAGGGTTAAATAAAAAGAATTTGGGCCTTTTTGGAGTTTTGTGCCCCACAATTCCTAACAAAGACCGTATTTGTGCACTTTGTGTGTATTGTGATATTGGAGTCCTAGGATTGAAGTTGCTTATAAAAGAGGTAAGAGAGTACGTAATTAATCATTGCAAATATATGTATGAACTGAATGATGTAGGTTCCTCCATTGTCACTTATCCATCTGCTTTATGCTCTCTTCAGAAAATGGATCTGCAGCTGGAGTGTTTACGAGATTGCAATAGAGCACTTCAAATTTCATCAACCTATGCAAAGGTGAAACTAATTTCATTTGATATTTTTACGTGGACAAAGAATTCCTTGTATTCCAGTTGTTGGATCTTCCCCTTGTCTTATTATTGCCACGTAATATTTTTATTTCCTTCTTCTAAAGGCATGGTACAGAAGAGGTAAAGCAAATGTTAGTATGGACATTTTTGATGATGCTATCCGTGACTTCAAAATTTCTAAGCATGTGGAGGTATCATTCAATGGAAAAAAGCTGATAGACGATGAGCTGAAGGTTGTCCAACATCAGCATAGTAGGTCAAATACAGCAAATGAACATAGCAAAAACAAATTGGATGATTTTGGTATGCTATGTGAATGATATTTATATCTACTGTTTAATTCTTTCTGCTAATTTTTGCGAATAAAAACTCAAGATTTTTTCTTTGCACTAAATGATTGAGCTTCAAATTTTAAGTGATGTGATGCGATTCGATTAGAGATTTAAAGGTGGACATGAAATTGAATTTCCTTCTTATGTTTAAGTTTTGGAAAAAATGGCAGCGGCCCCATGGATTTAAATTTATGTGATGTAATTTTTTCTGCAATACTTATTTTCCTGGTGTTTACTTTTTGATTTATTTATAGGATAAGATACCATCCTCTTTATAATTAATTACTATTTTCTTGTCCCATCAACATTTCTTTTCTTGTACAATTGCTTGGTTTTTTGTATTTCTGGAGCTGGCTATGTTTTCGATCTTGTGAATATATGACCTGTAGATATCACAAGAGTCCACAATCCTCATTTTCTTTATAGCAAGCTCCAAAACCCTGAGAACTCCTGCCCCCAAGTGCTATGGTTAGGGTATCAAAAACAGAAACTCCTTACGTAAGTAATCACCTCTGGTTACCATGGTATTCTATCATCAAACGGAAATTACACTTTCTAGGACTTGGAGGTGAAACAATTGCATGTGTTTTTCTCTGGGTTGAGAGGATTTCCTCTTTTTATCTTCAATTGATAGAAGGGTTTGGTAGGAAAGGGATTGAGTTTTTTCTCTTCAAGTCTGTTCTTAATATTTTGACAGTCATTTTCTTTCACAAAGAGATGATAAAAGCTATGTAGTAGTTCAAATACCCTAAAAATGTTTGTGGCTTTCTAGTAGGTTTTCCTTGGTGGTATCTGCACTATTAGTAAAGTGCACAGTAGGTATCCCGAGACTGATCTTTGCTGAACAGCATAAAGGGGTGCCTTGAAGTTTTTGGGAAGGTGCCAAAATAGTCTTTAAAATACTCTTCTTAAACAACCTCCAAGCTAGTTTAGATGATCTGCTTATATGGATCGCTCAACCAAATTTTGGTTTCTGCTTCCTGTGTGTGTTGAACACAGGTACTCAGTATCAGGCACTTGCTAAAAAGTAGCATGATATGTATTACAGATGATCCAATCCAAGTAAAATTACATGTCACCACATCGATTAAAGGAAGAGGAATGGTTTCACCCACTGAGATACCTCCATCATCCTTGGTTCATGTTGAAGAACCTTATGCCGTGGTGAGTACATATTTCTCTTCTAAATCATGGGGAGTGCATTTTATTGCCCATCCTATTTTTTCACCTTTTCTTCTTTTTTTTTTTTTTTAATTCAACAATTTCTCTCAACTTTACACCTACACTGCCGGTTACCGCTAGGTCTACAACTTACATGACCGTGACTGTCTAGGAGGCTCCTCTTCCTCTTCCCCAACCCGTTGGGCCTTACTGTTAAGAAACAATATTTTCACGAGGAAGTATCCTGTATATTTTCTAGATGTTTTAGTTTTATATATATTGAAACAACTACTTTCATTAAGAATATATGAAAGAATACAAGGGTGTAAAAAAAAGCCCATAAAAACTCTACTGAAGAGAGAGGTACCAACTAAGTTAAATGTTGCCAGAAGATTAATAACAAAAAGCCATCTTTAAGTTTATCTTTTATTACTTCTCTTACAAGTTTCATTGTTTCTCTTTGAAAATAGAAAGTAAATTCATTATAATGCTAAAACTAGGAGTGCTCTTAGATTCAATTTGGACATCTTTTTCACAAAATTGAAAAACCAAACAAGTCATGTAGTGGAAATAGCCAAAAAGGATCTGGTTTTGAATTGGACAAGTCTTCCTATACCTGTCTTGTACTTTCTCCTACTCCGTTAATTGGTAGCCAGGTTAGAGTTGTCTCTGTCCTTTTTCTCTCTGTTCAGGGGCTCTCTTAAAGGCTTTGCAACCAGGAACTGGTTGACAACAATCTAGTCAGTTCCTCTTCTCTTTAGTAGATTTTGTTTGGTTCTTGTCTCATTGGACTAATGACTTTACCACTCTTGTACTGTCTGACAAAGCCTAAATGGTATTGCAGTCAACATAATCTTTAACTCTTTCCTGCTTTAAAGTCATTTAATTTGTCACTTCTGACTCGACATATTTTTCCTAAATACATTGGAAACGTGAACCAATTAAATCTCTCAAAGTATTAAAATTTAACAAATCTCATTCTATTGTCACATTTTCCTATTTCAAGTTATAACGTTTACTTCAACTTTGACTGGCAGGTAATATTGAAGCATTGTAGAGAGACTCATTGCCATTACTGCTTGAATGAACTACCAGTGGATAAAGTACCTTGTCCATCATGCTCAATTCCTCTGTACTGCTCACAACATTGCCAGATACAAGCTGGGGGGCGTATGTTACAAAATGTTCCAGATGTTCAAGATATTTTTAAAAATCTATCTGATGACCTCAGAAAGTATGTTCAAGAAATAACTCTGTGCAGTTTTTCGGAGTTAAGGACTGAAGATGTTCCTGAACATAAACATGAATGTGATGGTGTGCATTGGCCTGCAATATTGCCATCTGAAATAGTTTTGGCTGGGCGAATAGTGGCAAAATTTATAGCGCAGAGAGGTGTCTTTACAGATGCTTCTAACATTGTGGATATGTTGGTACTTCTGATGACTATATAGCCCTTCTAATTGTATTTGATTTTTTTCCTTAAAAAGGGCTTACTCCGAAGCCTATTCCAATGTTTTACTGTAGAACCTTTCACACCACTTTCCGGAAATGCACGCTGACAGCAAGCTGGAGTGTATAATCTATTCCATTATGTTATTAAGTTGTCTTCAGCAATTCTTCCCTTCTAAAATTGCAATAAATGGGAACACCACCTCGCAGGTTTGTTGGCTCACTTTCACTCCATTGTCTGTTCTAAAAAGAATGAAAGAGGCTCAATTTACTTGACTAAGCAGGCTTGTATGATAGCGCCCTTTCCTTTTGATGATGTTTAATTATTCTACATTTTCAGACACTTGCATTTTGATGGCTGGCCTTATCTTTTTCAGTAATAAAAACAAAAATCTGATTCAAATATATTTTATCAATTAAGTACTTAGGTTAGTATTTTAAAATTGTCAATAGTTCCACTAGAGTAGTTTATGTGGCACATGATTGTGAGATGGATTATTTGCTCTATCAATGCAGATTGCCATACTTATATCCCAAATTAGGACAAACTCTATATCTATTGTTCGTATGAAATCCTTTGATGCACCAGGGTCACCAGATAAGGATGAAAGTTTATCTAGTGTGGTTCCTTTTACTTGTAATATGGAACAAGTAAGCTCATCTGCCTCTATTTCTCCATGCTTTATTTTTTCATTTGATTTAAATAGCAAATCTTTGTATTTGGTACTTCCTCATTGTGGTTTCTAATAGGTCAGGGTAGGTCAAGCTATTTATACAACTGGAAGCTTGTTTAACCATTCGTGCAAACCAAACATCCATGCATATTTTAATTCACGCACCCTCTTTATCCGGGCAACTGTGTTTATGGCAGTGGGGTGCCCCCTAGAGTTGTCCTATGGTCCACAGGTTTGCCTACTCTCCAAACTCGGGCTTACATTTTCTGATCACAGTATATGCACTCTGTTCTTTTATCTTTTCCTTCTAAAACATAAATGTTGCACCTTATTTTCTGATCAGTTACAATAGAAAGCTAGATGCTCTTCCTAACCAAATGTACTTCCACTTCCCTGACAGGTTGGTCAGTTGGACTGTAAAGACCGTCTTCAGTTGCTAAAGGATGAGTACTCTTTTAATTGTCAGTGTAGTGGTTGCTCAACTGTGCATATATCCGACCTTGTGATCAACGCATTTTGTTGCATTAATCCAAATTGTCGTGGTGTGGTCTTGGATAGATCCATCTTCAGCTGTGAAAACACGAAAACCAAGGACTTTCTTACGGTCAATGACCAAATGATTCTGGAGCCTTTCATGCAGGTATTCTAATACTCTTTGAAACTAAATTGAAAATTCTCATTGAGAAGTTGAAAAGTTAGAAAATTTCAACCAAATAAAATGAAGCAAAAACCAATTCTCTCACGAGAGCTATACCATTATCATGGATCAAATTAACCCCCCATTTTGAAATTATAACTTATCTACTCTCATTACTCGTTGGATGTATCTGTTTTCTTTACTTTGTTGATTGGATTTTTGTCCCTTCTTTCCACCATATCAATGAAATGGTCTTTGTGTCCTAAAAAAATAAAATAAAAATACCAAAGAGATTATTTTTTGTGATCTCCTTTGTCAAATTTAGGAAATGTAGACTTGGTAGAATATTTGCTTTCCCCCATAAGCTATCTCTATTCCTGTTCACCACCCGAGATTTCAGCAACCGTAAGAGCAATGGTACTACCGACTTGGAGGGTTAAGATTCCCAAGAAAGTGAAGATTTTTCTTTAGTCTCTTGCTTTTAGAAGCCTTATTTTAGGATCCCACATAACGTGAAAATACTCAAGAACACCAAAACATACTCAAGAACACAAATAACATACAAGGAGAGTCAAATATGGAAAGTACATAATACCACAAGAACAAGTAACAATGCTAACTCCTAGCCTTTTGAGAGGGCTAGACTCTCCAAATTCTCTCAAGAAAATCCCACAAAATACTTCACACCTTTCTCTTAACCCATTCCCTCTATTTATAACTGAAATCCTAACCATCTTACTATCTAACTACTAATATGCCCCTTCTAATAACCATTACCATACTAATATTCCACTAATATATCTCTGTGCTGCCTTACACCTTAATATGCATAAGAAGCTTCAAGGGAAGTTCCGAAAGTGGTCCCTCTCTCCATCCATGTGCTGCCTTTGTCTTAAGGATATGGAGAGTCTGGATCACCTGTTTCTTCAACGTGAGTTTGCTTCAAAAGGGTGGAGAATTCTTTTTTGCACGTTTAGGTGGTTGGGTGTCTCCCCATGAAGATCGAGGATTGGATGAGGGAAGATCTTGATGGCGGGTGGTTGGATAGGTCAGAAAGGCAAAATCCTTTGGTGATGTGCCACTACCCATGTGCTCTTGTGGTGTCTTTGGAATGAGAGGAATAGTAGAACCTTCGACGATAAGTTTAATTTTTTTTATTCTTTTAGGTCTTTTGTGCAGTATAGCGCCTCTTGGTGGTGCACCAATTACACCAAATTCTTTTGTAATTATAGCCTTATGATTATTAACAATTAGAGGGCACTTCTTGATTAGTTTTGTGGGAGAGGGTTTCCTCAACCCCGGACCTTATGCTGTTTTTCTGGCTCTTTTGTTGAATAAACTCTGTTTCCTATTTAAAGAAAAAGAAAAAAAAGAAAAGAAAGAAAATCATACTACCAAGTTACAACTACAAGTCACTCGATCTAACCCATAAGAGAAGAAAAAACTCTAACTACTACCACTAATAATATTCAAACAACAATAACCCTCGAACTCTTTATCTAACGAAACCCAAAGAGAAGCTAAGTTTATTCATTTTCTTGAATGCCAAATTATTGCTTTCATGCCATATCTTTCACAATGGTTTGAGATGGATAAAAACTTTATGCTTTTGCCAAGTTTAATAATGATTTGAGCAATGGACTAAATGGTGCTATTGGATTCCATAGACTGACAGCTTCCTTCATGCTGGTCCTAGCCATTGCTTGAAATGTGGATCTTATTGTGATATAAAATCATCTCGTTTGACTGTGGATAAGGCTGGGATTCACTTTACAAGGTAATATCCTGATGCAGTATTGCCTAAGTCCGTTAGTATTGTCATAATTCGTTCTGTACTTGCTCATAACAAGAAAATCCTTTCTTTTTTTTTTGCCTGGAGTTTTGCTGTTTCGGAATATGATCTTTACAGAGCATGTTCTAAATCTATAAGAAGCTATCATGAATTTATTTTCTCCCGGGTTTGATAGCTGGCTGAAAAACTACACAGGTTGCAGCAGGAGATAAATTTAAATAGGGTGTCAGAGACTACAGTCTCGGATGCTTTGGGAGCTCTAATCTCACTGAAGTCGACATTGCATGAATATAATAGGCGTATAGCAGAAGTGAGTTATTGTTTCCATATCAAACACTACGTGGGGTATCATTTCCTTTTATCTACTGCTCGAATGATAGAGAATTAGAGATACCTATGTGAAAATGATTGTAGTGTGAACAATGCGTGTCACAATCTTACTTGAGTGATGCTAGTTCTGGTTGAGTTGGATACGAATGATGGTATGTGATTTAATTCTTGTAGGCTGAAGACAATCTGTCGCAGGCCTTCTCTTTGCTTGGAAAACTAGAGCTTGCAGCAGAACATTGTAAAGCATCAATTCGGGTATGCTTTCCCTATGGAGTTTTATAATTGTATTTATAGCAAGTAAACTTGTTTCAGCATGCTCCACTTTTCTGTGATAATCATCCTAAAGATGTACAATTCCATTTATATTCTTAAAAATAACATATTGGGCCATCTGCTTTCCCTATGGAGTTTTATAATTGTATTTATAGCAAGTAAACTTGTTTCAGCATGCTCCACTTTTCTGTGATAATCATCCTAAAGATGTACAATTCCATTTATATTCTTAAAAATAACATATTGGGCCATCTTTCGACGTTTGTGAAACATGTGAGGCATGCTGCATCACTGTATTTCCTTATAGCACTTGATGGGGGATTATCTGCTTTATTATTTTATCTCTTTGGGTTGTACATCTTTTCATCTTTTTTTTCTCTCTTTATTTGCTCCACCATTTTCTGTTGTTATCTTCCCCTATTGTTCAAGCCTCATAGGTAATTTTTGATGCTATCCCTTCTGTACTCATTGGATTATTTCATTCATCAATTAATTTTTTCTCATTAGTTTTTTTTTTTATTATAAAAAAATATGAGATTGAAGTTAATTTATGAGGTGTGCAGTGTTGTGCTACGTAACAGTGACGAGGGGTTACAAAATGAAACTAAATCAATCTGAACCTCCTGCATATGTTTCGTTTGGAAATACATCATTTTCATCTGAATCGCTTGTCCAATTTCTTTTTGAATGTTTCTTTCTTCCTTTTCTGTTTTAGATTTGAGGCAACTTTCTTCATTTTGTTTGGAGCACATAAAATCTGAGCTTTACATTCCTGCTTTTGCAGATTCTTGAGAAGTTGTATGGCGAAAATCATATAGCCATTGGCAATGAACTCTCAAAGCTTTCTTCCATTCTGATATCTGTGGGTGACCACAATGCTGTGGACTGCATTAAGCGATTGAGTAAAATTTTCAGGTGTTATTATGGATCAAATGTCAACACAATGTTTCCGTTTTTGAACATCTTGGAGGAAGAAACTCACAAATTCGTCAGCACACATCTTTAATCACAACTTTCCATGAAAGCCAAAACTCCACTTCTCAGCTGTTAGAAACTTAGAAGTTGTAAAACTTTGTATTTTACAAAATTGTTCCTTTCTTTCCCTCTATTATTCTGTGCAAATGGTAGCTGGTACCTCTATAATTTTTTCTTTCATTAGTGTCATCTTCTGAGTAATAATTTTTGGGACATTTGTAAATATAAGAATCAAACTTAATACAACATAATACAAAAGAATTTTCAAGATCAAGTTTTTTAAATCTATCCATAATAGATCATATCATTTGTAGGGTTGTTCATTGATAAATTTTGTTATATTTACGATTCTTTAAAAACGTTACTACACACCTAATTATTAGATTTTAAGGATATTATTAAACTCTCAAGTTTAGCCAGTAATCTTAACTTAAAAATAAGAAATTTGTCTATTATTAATCAAATGGTTAAATTATTTCTAGAAATGCTCGTCATTCAATGTCTGCACAATGCACCGGAGGTCTAGGGTGCAAGGAATTTATGCTTTCCGACTGAGTTGGAGGTGTGGAGTAAAGTCTTTAAATCGTAAACCCAACATACAACTTTCAGTAATTGTCTATTGGGTATGACTTCTCATTTTTTTTCTTTCCATCCCTTTTCTTGTCAATAAATATTAAACAAACATTGTTAAAAAAAAATCAAATTAGGTAGGATATTTTTGTCATTACTTTGAAAAATTATATTATTCTTTAAATTTTATCCATTTTCAGTCTACACTTTTGAAAGCTTTATTTTGGACAAAATAATAACAAATTTGGTTGCGAATTTTGAATTCCGTTATATTTTAATTAGTGAACATTTTGTTCTAAATAAAGAAAGATTTAGAGGAAATAACTATATTTACTAGTAAATTTTACAAATATCGTCAATTAAATTTTATTATCTTGATTAAGATTTCTTACATTTTTAGGATAATTATAATTTTATCATAATTATTAATTAAAATTAAAATTATTAATTATATATAATATTCAAAATTAAATTTAAATTATTTTCTTATTGGCGTTATATGATAGGTAAGTTATTACTTTCTTTAATGTACAACTTTAATATATAAATAATTTGGAAATAATTTATTATTTAAATATCAAATAAAATCTCTTCTAATATGGAATAACTTATTAATTAAAAATAACCGTATATCCTTATTTTCATCACCACGTAGAACATCTCAATAATTTCATCTGGCGTCAATTTTGGTATTTTCTTCAATCAATTTCAGTGTCTTCAATTTTGTTATTCAATATTTCCTATTTCGTCTTCAGTTTATTTTGTCCTTTCGTTCTTGTCAAACTTCTGGTTAGTTGTCTTCTTCAATTCCTCACAATTTTTGTCACTCCATTACATTGTACTTTACCTTAAACGTTTTAACTTTTTATTCTGTAATGTTGCTTACACATATATACCACTTCATATATACAATATATATATATATATATATATATATGCAATAGTATATATATAGATATATATACGTGTATGAAAAAAAAACTTTACATAAACTTTAAACGATAACAATATATCTTTGCACTTTCATTTTCATTACTGTTCTTGTCATTTCTATCCACTTGTCCAACCATATAAATATTTCTCATATTATCATCTTATCTGTCATCCTCACCAATATTTCTTTGACCGTTTCCTCCATCACGGTCCTCATCCCTATCTTTCATATTTTCTTCTTCAATAGTTGAACTACTCTTATCAGTCATAATTTTTTAATGCCTTCAGCCTTCACAATCATTTTGTCTAGCTTATTGTTTAATTCTTCATTGTTTGCGATCACGATTTCCTAAAATCTTAGGAAATACTAAGGAATCCGAGAGTTAATACTCTTAGCTTCTTTAGAGCATTCGCCTTTTTCGAAATGTCTTTTTTCACTCTCATGGAACATATTCCTTCCATGAAATCTTCCTCATAAAACAAACTATTGCAGGAATTTAAAACGTATATGTAATTAGTATATTTTGGTATATATTGTATATATACACAGTAAATTTAAAGTAAGAACAAGATACATAGTATAACTGTGTATATATACAATATACCAAAATATATATACAAAATAGTCACTTTAAATTTATATACAAAATAGTTTATCATGCACAATTCTTTTGCTTTTGAAATATACAGTCTAACCTCCAAACTTAGACCCAGATTCTATTGAAATTTTTCTGTCTTTGGCGGTCGTATAAACCCCTCTTTGCATATATATGGGTTCAAATTTCTCCATCTCCAAGCATCCTGATTCACATTTTTTCGATCTTGTTCTGCAAATTCCTATTTTCTAATGTTTAGAATTGAGACCCATAAACTCATTCAATATGCATTTCAAGGGAGAAGTGGTACAAAAGATACGTGCTAGCTTCAACGCAGCAAAGAGCGACATTGCTACCTTCATGCTTCTAGTGTAGGTTAAGTAGGACAACTTCATACCTACCGTCCAACATCCCTAGGTGTCTAATCCGTTGGATAAGATCAGTCGTAAACCACAACTAGTATTTATTCGCCTTTCTGATCGTAGACTTTCTCCCTTGATTTTTCTCATTAGTCTAGGACCTAGCGAGAAAGCGACAAAGGGCATCCGCTAAGTATGATCTTGAGTATTCTTTTTTTTTTTTTTTTTTTTTTTGTCTTTTACAATCGCATTAGAATTTCCTTGTGTGCACAATGCACCTTCCCTATTAGGTTAACTACTTATGCTCTCCTCCACAATCAAATGCTCTGATGTCATATTCCTCTATAATTTCTACCTTTGCCCGGGCCTCTTATTCAGTAGTATTGGCTTCAGTCTCATTGAAGCTAAATCTCCAATGGGAGAGAGGAAAGGATATTCTAATGCGATTGTGATTGTGCTCTAAGTAAATGTACTTAGGGTTATCAACCCATTCTTGTTAATAAGATCAATGTCGTTTATTTGTGATACATTTCACATCTCAAATTGCCTGATGGTTGAGGAAAAATCTGCTTGGCAGATCCTAAATAACCATATTTGGTATTTTCACAAAAGTGTAATAAGTATCCAAGATTGCACAACACCGTGAAAGAAATTTTGTCAAAATAGATCCCTCCCAAATATGATAAATTATTTGATAAACGAACACAACTCTCTTTATCCTCATCGTGCTTTACTAAAACAATAATAAAACTAACCTCTCAATCATACTAATGTGCATGTATTAAGTGAAATTATGGTATTAAATATTTGCAAAATGTCTATTGGGCATGAATGATCATGATAAATGACAGTACACTTTATATCCTCTTGTTTTGTTTAAAAATCAAATCAAGAGTTTAACTAAATGGAATGCATTACAATGATGATTCTGCTATTATCAACAATACAACAAACCTTGCATATTGGGCGATGAGGATCTCGAAGATTGACTAGTAGATTATCACTTTTCAAATGAAAGTGCACAATATTCTTTATGTGCAGGTATTCCATTCCAAAAGTCGCATCCATAGCAATCAAGAGGCTCTTCTGCTTGTCAAGACTCCTGCATCATCTAAGGGTGAAGATATATTATACTGCAACTAACTTCTAACAAATTAAATTAAACATATGAAAATTGAGAACAATTGTTACTTTTCATTCTTCAACAAATCATTTCTGAGCGAACAATTGACCATATATTCTGTTATTGTGGCCACAAATCTCCCAGGGCCATCAAGTACAACACCATAAAAAGCACCACATTTGGGTGGAGCAAATCAGCAAGCTTAAGTGCTTCATTTAAAAAATCTTCTCTCTAGTACAATATAAACCAATAAAAAGGACTTGAGTGAAGGAACAAAAAGAAAAATACACGAATTACACAAGTAGAGAAAAACCAATTACTTAAAAACAACAATCATGTGATCTTGTTCAAAAGGCTTCCCAACAAAACACCTATCATTGACTCGTTTTATAGCAACATCAGTTCCCCTCCATTTTCCATGATATAAAGTGCCAAAGATGCCAGACTCCAACTCTTAATTCTTCAAGGCCGCTATTCTTTATTACCTGAAGGAAAGAAGAAAAAGAAAAAAAAAAAAGGATGTTAGGATGGACAGTTTAAAATAAAGTGCATCCTTAAGGTTGAAAATAGAAAACTAAGTATTACCTACAAGCGACCAAGGCCTTCCTAACATTGGAAAACCAAGATTGGCTTTATCTGATTGTCTTGTCCTGCCATCCTAGGCAAACAGGAAAAAATAATAATTATCGCAAAAGACATGACATATTCCCGTTGAATAGCCAAATTAATGAAGTGTATGTTGCATCATGTTTTGGGAGAATGTTTAGCATTGTATTGGTGTCTTATTTAGGCTTTGTATAAATCAATTAGATGTCTTCAATGGTGTTTTTCCATTGCTTTGTTTGCATTCCACTTTTAGATAAGGGAAGATAATAAAAATATATCCTCTTGTTTTAATTTGTGTTTTATGTTTTAGTATGCTTCGTTTTATCCATGGTTTGGACCTTTCCTTCAAATGGTTGAGCTTCCGGTATCAAAGTACCAACACATTTGTTGTTTTGTTGAGCTCTTTAGTTATTTTATTACACTAGTTGAATAGCATAACTTTAGGTTAAATTTATATTCAAATCTAATTTTACTTAATCACTAGTATATGTATGTCAATGTGTAAACAAAATCTTGTAATATTGTGTTATCCTATTAACTACGTTGCGAAGTTTATGTAACATTTCACTTTATTGTATTTTTTTATAAAAATAACTTTGTTCTATTGTTTAAAAATTTATGACTAATTCCTAAATTTTAATTCAGCCACACTCTCTCGAGTGACGAATCTCAATTTTGGCTGAAATACATGTACATTGTATCTGCACGTTTTGAAGAATTTAATAGGAAATTAAGCTATTTAAAGAGAAAAGGAAGGTCCAACTTCTCAAATGAATTTTGTTTATAAGGTAGTAGGAGGAGATACTCTAAATTTGGCTGATTTTTTGGGGTGATGTTAATTTTGTTAATTCTTTTACCAAAGTTATGAAAGATTGGATAAAAATTGTTATAATTGATTATTTATAATGATCATTTTTGTGGAAGCAATAATCGGTTGTGTATTAGAGGTCAATTTATAAAGATAATCGTTTCATAATTTTTCAAACACAACTAATATGTATTTGGATTCCTTATAAATGGAGTGTATTCTTGATTAACTTAAATACTTAAATTTGTTTACAACACGTATCAATTACTAAAATTTTATAATATCAAAACATATCCATAAGTTAAAAAACACATTTTGTAATAACATTCGAAATATGGGATGAGTAGTCTGGTTTGTTCATGTTGTCGGTGTTAGAATACCCCTAGTGATTTGTGTCAGAAATGTCTCTAAACTTTTAAAGGTTGAAAGATGCCCTTAAACTTTTGAAAAGGGTTCCAAAATACCATTGTCTTTGATTTTAGATGAAAATCACTACAATTTTACTTAAAAAATAATCCTCAATTATTGAAAAGTTTGGTTTAAAAAATATTCAATGAATTATTGAAACTTCCATAAATATCCTTTAAGCTAAATTTTTTTTCAAAAAAATGTTCATTAATCAAATTCTTACACCAATTCTTTTACACTTATAATAAAAACAATTTTTAAAAAATTAAAACTACACTTTTAAATTATCATCCATATGTCGATATTTTTAATGTTTTCATATTTCCATGGATTTGATAGAAGGGGTAAATTGATATTTTCAATACATCCTAAAAAAATTTACGACCACATAAAATAAACATCAAATGACACTAATATAATATAAATATAATATAATAATAAACATTGTTGAATAAGAAATTTTGAGACCAATCACAAATTGTCACATCATTAATTAAATTAATGATGAAAAATGCAAATAATTAAATTTGAGACTAATTAAAATTGACATGTGCCACAAATTAAAAAATTGAAAACATAAATTGGTCAATTCTAATAATGCCACATGTTTTCATTTTAACCGTTGGATTAAGTTAATCATTTTGGTTCAATTAAATATTATTTATTGGACTAAGTTCAATTAAGCTAAAAAATAAGCTTAATTGAGTCCAAAGACTAAAGATAACCTAAATCCATGCGGTTGAGCCTATAAGTCTGGTTCATGGACCAACCAGGCTTAAGCTCATAAAGCCTACCAGTGAACTCTATAAATAGAGAAGTTCTCCTCATTTGTACGGGGTTGTAAATTTTTTACTCCAGAAAGTCCAGAGAGAATTCTCCCAAGAACTAGAAGACTCTCTAACTCCTGAAGTCGACCATCCTCGAAGATTGAAGCTTCTTTGAAGATACAAGCTTTCTTCCAAGGCTCCAACTTCAATAATGTCACGTGCTCCACTTTCTTCAAATCAAGCGCAAGCATCCAGTCGAGAGAGAATTAGAGGACCAAATTCTAGAGATTGAACCACATCGCATCAAATCAACAAAATACAACATCAATTCAAGTTCAACTCCACGAATCAAAATTTCTTCGAAAATCTCGTGCGAACAGTTGTTTTTAATAAAATTACTGACATGAGATTAATTTAACATAGGTTGACATACATTTCTTTAATCCCAATCCTTAGCATAGTGAATAAATTAAATTTTCTCTTTTGTCAGTCTAGTTGATATATTATTGATGTCAAAAGATTTGACCTAGAAATAAAATGTGGATCAAGTTATGTTGAAATGAGCACATGCTGCAAGTTATTGACATTACAAAATGACTGTTGGTTTTCTTCTGATTGATGATATATATTGTTGTTTTTTCACATGAAATGAAAATTTTTGCAAATGTGTCATTTAATATCTGTTCCGATTTATTTGAGACCATGTATGGATTTCTCCACTAAATTTAACTTTTGGTTTCATGCTTAATGCTCTAATGCTCTAAGTTTTTGTTAATATGTTCTTCACACTCATTTTAATAAGATGAAGTTCTTTTGAACCCTTCTTGGATTCGCTTTTGCCCTTAGATCTATTTTCCAGCATTATCTTGGTCATTACTCGTTGTTGTGTTTACTTATATTTTTGTTTGTTTGGAATGTCTGAAACTTGTATTGTTTCTCTCCTTTTTCATTGATGGGTTAATGTTCTTATGATTTTTGAGTGTGTTTTTTTTTTTTTTTGGTTTTCAAGTGAGGTTTTGATTTTGTGTGGATATATGTTTTTTTTTTTGTTAATGTTTGGTTTGTTAGCTCTAAGAAGCTACATTGTTGTTCTGTTGTGTTTTCTTTATTTTAAAGATAGAATATTAATAGATGATAACTAAATGAGGGAATGAAAGAGTTCTGCTAAGGATTGAGCTTTCATACAACGGATTAAGATCATGTTTCTTGTTGATTTTATGTGAGAAGTCACTAGATAAATTAGTAGTCGTGCTTTATCTGTATATTACGTCCTTGACCTTCTCCCATTGTGACCACCGACCTTTGACCAATGTTTTTCGCATTATGTGACAATCTTGACATTCACATTTGTTTTTTTGGTATAGGACAATATGTGACTCTTAATTGTGAAATATGGATTTAGAAGAAATATTAATGGTCAAGCGTTCAAAGCACTCTGAACAAGAAATATTTATGGTATTGACTGTGCAAATTACGACTTGATCTATAAATATTTATATGATTATAATTTTATTTTACAATAATAATATTGGATAGGTGCTATTAGATCAATTATAGTTATGTTTGTATTATTACAAAAAAAGAAATGCTATAGAGGATCAATCAACAATAAGGTTTGTGTGTAAAAATGGGGTATTCATAACTTTTTTCTATTACAATAAATAATGCTAATAAAAATAAGAGACCTTCAATAACATATCTAGTCTTTTTATTGTTATAACATTTTCATGATACTTTTTCAATATCATGAAACGTTTTCATAACAGCTAATTAAAGCTATAATATATCAATTTTTATATTGTTATTAATAGCTCTACAAAAACCGCTATTAAAAGTCAAAGACTTTTTGCTACCACAAAATTTATAAAATGGTAAAAAAATGGTTTATAGCACTTTTTCAAAGTTATTAAAATAGCTATTGAATGGTTTTGATAATGCTTGTCCGAACGTAATAAAAATCGCTACAAAAAGTCTTTTGTAACATTTTTTCAATGTTATTAAAACGCTATTGAAACATTTTGATAGCGTTTTTTCAATGTTATTAAAATAGTTATTGAATGGCTTTGATAATGCTTGTCCGAACGAAAAAAAACGCTACAAAAAGTCTTTTGTAACATTTTTCCAATGTTATTAAAACGCTAATAAAACATTTTGATAGCGTTTTTTCAATGTTATTAAAATAGCTATTGAATGGTTTTGATAATGCTTGTCCGAATGCAATAAAAAATGCTACAAAAAGTCTTTTGTAACATTTTTCCAATGTTATTAAAACGCTATTGAAACATTTTGATAGCGTTTTTTCAATGTTATTAAAATAACTATTGAAACGTTTTGATAACGTTTTTCGAACGCAATAAACAACGCTATAAATTTATTTTATAGCATTTTTCCAACGTTATTACAAACGCTATTGAAATATTTTGATAATGATATTTCCAACGCAATAAAAAACGTTGTTCAATTTTTAATAGCGTTTTTTTCACGTTAAATGCTATGGAAAGTCATGGACTTTCAATAACATCAACTATGACAACATTTTGAAAACACTATTGAAAGTCAACAATAGCGTTTTTTTTTTATGCTACCGTAACTGATATTTCTTGTAGTGGTTATGAGCGAGAGTTTTGAGGATTCTAAGCATTATTGCATTAGAGAGTTCACATTTTTTGTAGTGCATGAGTAAGTTGCATGGGTCCTCTTTACTAAATAAGTGTGAGTGGTTCATTCTCAAACTTTCTTTGTACATATACATGTTATTTTATGATATCACTTGAAAATTAGTGTGGCTTAAACTTTTTGTGAGTACGTTTTCATTTATACTTATACGATGTGTTTACTCATTATGATCGAGTTTAAGAATGTGGCTTGAACTTTATAAAAATGTGTTTCAAGTTTCTGATTGTACTTGGTTTTAAAATATGACTATCCGATGTTTATGATAAACGAGAAGGTGATTTTCCTACGGCTACGTGAATGTGTTGTGAAGTTGAGGTTTCTGTAGAAGTTCTAACAAACAATGTACTTCAATGTCGAACTCCTCCTTTGCATGCTCCAGCCTGGGCGTATTCCTTTCTATGTGACATGCTATAATAGGCTTGCCTGCAGTGAGGTTAGAGAGTTTGAATATCGTGAGAAGACACCAACCCTTTCAAGACCTAATGCTCTAAAGTGTGCACCTGAAGATGAATTATGGTTTCAAATGTGTCTGATAAGATTATTGAATTTAGGTTCAGAGGAAAATTTGTTGAATTACTCTATTAAAAAATGTGAGAAATGCCAAATCATAGGTTTGATAAATTCATCCAGAAATGATGTTGCAAAATGGAGAATGACAAAAGGTTCACAAGGTTCAATAAAAAGTGATGGGATGAACCATAACGATTATATGATCCAAAGTTTGTTGGAGGACAAACTATGCAAGTAGCTGGCATACAAGGTTCACAACAGAACTATGGGAACCCATGTTTTATATTACGAGGGCATAGGTGTCATACATTTGGCAGCTGCTCTTGGCTATGCGTGGGCCATCGCATTGATAATTGCTTTTGGGCTTAGTCCAAACTTCAGAGATTCAAATGGAAGGACAGCTCTTCACTGGGCATCTTACTTTGGGAGGTTAAGTTTACGTCTTGGATTTTAAGTATTAGTTGTATTCTTTGTGTTTTTCTTTTCAGGTTTTTAAGTTGTCATTGGGAATTTCAGTTCCATTTTTTTTAAAAAAATGTAGACCTTGAAACATCTTTCAACGATCTTTCTGACTGTTATTTTGTCCTGTGGTCCTTAGGGAAGAGACTGTCACTACACTGGTTAGCTTAGGTGTTTCTCCGGGTGCTGTGGATGACCCAACTTTAAATCTCCAAGAGGACAAACTGCTGCTGATTTGGCATCAAGTAGAGGGCATAAGGGTATTGCTGGATATTTAGCTGAAGCTGATCTTATAGCACATTCAACTTTAACTGATGAAAATGCTAACGTTGATAAGGTTATTGAGACAGCAGATGTTGTACCATCACAATTGGCAGAGGATGAACTACTTTCTCTCAAGGGCTCTCTTGCTGCTATCAGAAAGTCTGTTAACGCTGATGCCTTAGTCCATGCTGCTTTTCGTGCCCGTTCATTTTGTCATAAACAATTAATGGAAAATTACAAGGAGATGATACATGAAGGTTCACCTGACTTGGTAGCTCTTGGCATTTTAAATAAGGCTGAAAAAATTCACATGATGATTATTTACACGTTGCAGCTGTAAGAATAAAACAAAATTATCGTGGCTGGAAGGGAAGAAGAGAGTTTTAAGATAAGAAACCGAATAGTAAAAATTCAGGTACTTGTGCTTGAAATTTGTGTTTCCCCATTCATTAGATTATGCTGCTAGAGGTTACCTTAGGAATATTAGTGGTGGTATATTAGTAGTTAGGTAGGGTTTAGGGTTTTTATTACTGTTATATTGTGGTTGTGAGTCATCTTTTGGCTTATATATAAATAAAGATGGAAAATTTTCTATGTTTTTAGCAACCTCACAAGTTTTTATCGGATTGGCAGTTTCAGTTATGGCCGTCCATATTTGCTCTAGGTGCGATTTTCTCTTTCTCTACATCTTGATAATTTCTTTCTACTTTTATTGATTTTGCTTTGCCATATATTCTACTTTTATTGATTTTGCTTTGCCATATATTCTCTAGAGGTAAATTCTAGGGGAAGGGCAAGTTGGATCAAAAGTTCTTCACCTTCTTGCACTTTTGTTTTCTTTGCATTACTTTTCTTTTTTTTTTTTTATTTCTTTTGATTTTTCTTCAACAAATAACTGAGGTTGATTTATTTTTCTTTTCCCAGTTGTCATTTCTCTATATAACCTCCTTTTAATGATTGGTACATTATCTTGTCCATTATACATTTTAAATATACTTATAATTATCAAAAACTAATAATTAAAATAATAGTGTTGCCAATAAAATATACCTCATCTGATTCAGATCTTTGCTCAAAATGTACTTAAGATGTCTTTGATCCTTCTGATTTCTACCGAATAAAATGAGTTGTTAATATACCATAAGATATTTAGCTTTGTTCATATACCTCATATCATAGCAGAATGAACTATTATTATAACATATATACTACCTTGTTTTGATATCTATAAATTAATTAACTTACCTCCTTTTCGTTTGCTGGAATTTTCTTCCCAAGTGTTTCCAGCACTACGTTTCTTTTTATAGCTATGTTGTCATCGTATATAACTATTTGAGTTCCATTTAGTTTGGTTAAATCATAGTCATTCTCATTGGGAACATGGATTGTATGGGTTCATAGTCCCTCTGCTCTTCTTCACAACTCTCTACAAAACTTGTATTATTTTCATCCTATGTAATATACACAAATACAATATAATTATTTTATATATATCTATGGGACAAGTATGAATCATCAATTTAGAAACACTTTACAACAGTTAATATTACATATACCTCTGCATCATCAATAATAATCGGATCATGTTCGTTTGATTTAATCTTCCTACTCCTTGATCCAAGGCATCTTTCACTGTTACGAACCATTTTATTCATTGCATATAAAGAACATTTTACAAAATTCACTACCATTTAACATATGTAAACCACAATGCATGTTAAATCAACACAGAGTAAGTTTTCGTTACATATGTAAATCACACGCCCAAATTTTTGTTACTTTTAAACTCAAGAAACCCTAGAATGTCTCACATTCAAAATTTTCATAATCCTTTGTTTGCCTATTTAGTTCACCAATTTATCGAATATGTAAAATATACTCAATATACCCTAATCTTCATATGATTCGAAATATACAATACTAACCTCCTAATTTGGATCCAGATTCTATCAAAAATTTGCTCTTTGCCGGCCATTGAACTTCTTCTTCTTCACCGTCGAAATCTCTTAAATTCCCCATTATAAACAACTACTTTTGTGAATATAATGAAAGAAGTAAACCATCGTATTAGAAGAAGGAAAGTTTGAAGCATTTTTTATTTCTTTCCAAACTCGTAACCCAGGTTCTTTTTCATTTATATATATATATATATATATATATATTAAATCAATTAAATAATAAAAATGAGTATATATGTAATATGTGTCTTACTTTTAAGAAATATATAGACACAGTTAGGATATATGTGAAATTTATTAGAAATTGGAGTTCATCATATAATAACATATATCATTTTAGCCGATCTTAGTTAAAGACCCTTAAATAAATCGTAAAATTTTATTTCATTTGAAAAGGTTTAAAATTTTAAGGGTTAAAATAAACATTTTTTAAAATGTTGGAATAAATTTCGAAAATTTTACCTTACCATTGTTGAAACAAAATGGATAATTAAAAGACTTAACACAAAAGTAAAAAATAATGGGTAATTATAATAGGTATCAATTTTAAAAATAATAATTAAGTATATAACAATATTTAAAATATATATACAACAAAGTCTAATAGTGATAGTGGTAAATTCTTATAATTAGACCAATATTTAACATGGTCTATCATTATTGCTATATTTGTAATTTTTTTAAAGATGTGGCTGTATATACAAATATTTTAAATCTAATTGCTATACGTTAAATTGTTTCAAAAATAAACAAAATACTAGAAAACAAGTAATTAAAAAAAATGTCAAATTTCTATCATCAATTGACAGTTTGGCCGAGTGGTCTAAGGCGCCAGATTTAGGCTCTGGTCCGAAAGGGCGTGGGTTCAAATCCCACAGCTGTCAATTTTTTTCTTTTCAATTCTTTCCGGGCAACGGTGTGTTATGTATGTACTATGTAGCATCTCATTAAGCATGCGTTTGTATAATATTATTACTATCAATTGAATCAAAATGTAAAAAGGAAGAAAGAAACAGCCATTTATACATCTAAATTCGGCTTACCAATCAGTTCAATTTTAGCCTTTATTTATTTATTTATTTTTATTTTCTTTGATGCAGCTTTGGGCCAATCCAAAACCATATGTTCCTCTGCTTTAGCAGCTAGTTTTAATCCTGATCAAGTGACAGTTAACATGCTTTTGGTTGAAGCGATTCTTTTTGAGCTCTGGTGTTGAAGCTTGTTCATGACTTTCATCTCAGGTTGAAACCAGAAATTTTCAGCCATGCCTTCCCATTTTCCTGCCGAAGTTCACAAATTCAATGAAATTCAATTCATCTGGATGATCATAGAAGGAATAATTTAAATAATCTATGCAGTTTCAACATATATGGATCATTACAAAGAAAGAAAAAATAAATAAAAACAAAAACAAAGAATGTCTTTCCAAGTATGCAAATATTTATGCCCAATATCCAACCACATCTTCAAAATCAGTTTATTCTTCCTCAAAAGTACGTCCAAAATCATATTTCCATTCGAATTTCCATCCAACCTATACCTTTCTACCATCTGAAAAACCATGTTCCAGAGTTTAAGAACCTTTCTCCAAAGGTGGCTTATAAAAGCCAATGGATTGACACTCGTTGAATTAGCGTGGGTTGTGGCTAAGCTCTTTTGAAAATGAATTCAAGATCCACAACGCAATGATATCATTGTTACAAGCTCAAGCCAAAAGAAGATTACCTTCTGCATTTGGTCCTGACTTGATCTTTCCAGAATTTTCCATCATCATAGCACAACTCCACGAACTATAGTTACTTGCTCTGATTACATGGCAGTATCAAGAGTAGAAGTAGGTGTAAAACAATGATGCAGGAAGCAGGGATTCAGTTGAGCATTTAAAAGGATTCCAAGATAGAACCTTCTTAAATCAGTCCACCCAAAAGCTTAACGCCCCTCACCGGTGGACTTGGAATATGAAGAAAGGTCCAACAAGTGAAAATTAACATCAATTGGAGAGGAAACAACAATACAGAAGTTTGAACACAGAATCTTCCTGGACCACATGCTCTGATACAATCTTAAATCACCAACCGACCCAAAAGCTTAAGCTAATAGGTGGAGACATAATATAATATCTAACCTACCATCTTAAATCACCAACTAACCCAAAAGCATAAACCGATGAGTAGAGACAAATTTAATATAGTATCTAACAAATATAAAGAGTAATTAAAATGTCCGCCAAATCGAAGTTTAAAGTAATGAAACCTAATAAGTGAACAAATACTACTAAGATTCATTTTCAACCCTTTGAACACTCAGATTATTCTGCTCGCCTTAATGATCTCACAAAATAACACGCACCCGCAAGCCAGAAAAAATGATCATTCTCATGAAAGGGCGAATAGAAGAGCAACTCAAGGATTATATCACTACAAACCCTGTGACCAGCGAGAGATAAACCAACCATTTTAAAGAAAAATCACTACAAATATCTCTTGAAACTCATTTGAGAATATGATGGAATCCGTACTTGATATTAAGGTAAACTTTATTGATAGTATTTAGTAACTGTTCTTACACAAAGGAATCAATAGCCGAATTGAGAATGTCTCAATTCGGAACTCACTCTCCTGTTATCTTGTCTTCCAAAGATGTGCAAAAGCCTATCTCTCTACCTCACTTACAAATTCCACACCCTTCCCTCTTTCTTAGCATTTATTTATACTAATAGTATTAACTAATTTCTCAACTACCTG
The DNA here is from genome assembly GCF_000004075.3 of Cucumis sativus. NCBI lineage: Eukaryota > Viridiplantae > Streptophyta > Magnoliopsida > Cucurbitales > Cucurbitaceae > Cucumis > Cucumis sativus. The sequence continues at coordinate 19,556,199 of NC_026655.2, read as the reverse complement.
ACTAACGACTTGACTAACAGCCTAACTAACTCTTCTTTCTTCCACTATATTGGTGTATGATAGGGGGTCTATCATTACACTCCTCCAAATTCATCTTGTTCTCAAGGTGAAACTGGGGATATCGTTGTGAAAGACCCCCCATAACATACCAATATAGTAGAAGAAAGAAAGTTAGTAGTTAGACTGAAACAGTTTAACTGTTATTATTACACTATAACAGTTAAACAGAAAGTGTGAAAGTTAGTTAAAACCGTTAATGCTACGGTAATAAAAGAAAGAAGCTAAGAAAGAAAGAGGAAGAGAGTTTTGTAATAAAACAGAGAGGAAGACTTCTGACATCTTTGAGAGATAAGATTCAGGAGGGTAGAATTCATATGTGTAATGAGGATGAGCAGTTACTATCAATAAAGATCATTTCTTAATACATACGGTTTCCATCATATTGGTATCAGAGAAGTGTCGTAGGTGTGTTTCTAAGTCCCTACTTTAGATCAAGATATCGTCAAAAAAACACCAATACGAATCTCCTCAAGTACGGTTTAAATATTGAATTCACCAGGGACTGGAAGGTTGATGGTGCGTTGGTTAATCCAAACGGCATAACCATGAATTCATAGTGGCCTTCATGGGTAAAGAAGGCTGTTTTTTCAATATCTTCTTCACACATACAGATTTGTTGGTATCTCTCCTTCAGATTGATTTTCGAGAACCACGATGCTCCATTCAATTCATCAAACAATTCTTCAATGACGGGAATGGGAAACTTGTCCGGTATTGTTACTATTAAACCACCAATTCATCCAAAAGCTTAAGCTTGTGGTTGAAAGTAAATTTAATTATATATCACGAACAATTACGTTATTCAGTGCTCTATAGTCAACGCAGAATTGCCAGCTCCCATCTTTCTTTCTTACTAATAGTACTAGGCTAGAATACGGGCTATTGCTTGGTCCTATTACCCCTAAAGTTAACATCTCCTCCACAAGCTTCTCTATCTCAGTCTTCTGTTGGTATGCATAGCGGTATGGCCTTACATTAAATGGGTCAGTGTCTTTTTTTTATGGATGTGGTGCTCAATTTCTCTTCTTGGTGGTAGTTTCTCAAGCCATGTGAGCACATCTTCATATTTCTTCAGGACTATAGCTACCGATTCTTCCACTGTTACTACTTCTTCAAGATCATCTTCTTCTTTGTTATTAGCCTTCTTTCCATGGCGCGGCATTCGATCAAGAATCCTTGATTGGAACTATCCCATGTTTTCATCATTTTCTTCAAGTTGATTCTTAACTTAGTTAAGCTGGGGTCTCCTTGATGATTACCATTTTACCTTGATGGGTGAATGTCAAAGTTAAATTTCTCCAGTCCACTTCAATGATGCCTAACGAGTATAACCATTGCATCCCCGATACGACCTCTACTCCTCCTAGCTCCAACAGTAAGAAATTGGCCACTATCTTCCATCTGCTCAATTTCACCTTCCACTGCCTCACAGGCTCCCTTACCTTTCACTGTTGTGTCGGATCCCAAAATGACTCCATAGTGTGAGGTATCTTTGGTTGTAAGCTGCAATTCCTCTACCACGTTAGTAGAAATGAAGTTGTGGGTAGCCCTACAGTCAATCAGGATCACTACTTCTCTTTCTTTAATTTTTCCCTTGACCTTCATAGTGCCCGGGTTAGATAACCCCACAACCGAGTTGATGGATAGTTCTATGACCGTCTGGTCATCTTCTACCACTTCTACCATGTTCAGCTCCTTTTTTGTATCCCCCAAGTCTTCCAGAATCTCCCATTCTTCATCATCGCTTTTGACTACAAACATTCTGAGTTCTCTTTGCTCCCTCACCTTACACTTGTGGCCATGGGAAAATTTTTCATTACCGTGAAAGCATATGATAGACCACCAATTATACATAAGTATAGTAGAAGGAACGAGAAGAAAGGGGAGGGGACCACAACAGTTCACACGAGTGAAGAAAACGGAAATTAAAAGTGATTAGCTGTCGTTTTGTAAGTTTGTTAGTATGAGTAAATAATGAGTTGTCATTTTGTAAGTCTATAAGTATAAGTAGAGAAACGTTAGGAAGAGAGAAAGTTATTTAGAAAGTGGTTTGAGATATCCTTGCAATTCCTTGAGAGAGAGGAAGGCATAATAGGGAGAGTTTTCCGAATTGAGGGATTATCAATTTGAATCCTTGTATTCATTTCTAGATACGGATTAATAAGAGATTTCTTACTTAATTACCAATTGGAGTTCCATCAGCATAGGTCTTTCTCCTTCCTGGTTTGGAACTCCGCATCACTCAACCTCTTTGATGGCCCTTATTTTTTTACCTCTCCAGTCCCCACTTCTCTCCGTGTGGTTGTTCTCATAGGCCACGTGTTATTACCTTTGTTCTCATTATTACTCATTCCCGCCCCAGATTGGATTTAAAAAGATTGGAGTAGTAGGAATTACCTCTTGCGTATCCTTTGATATTGGCCACATTACAAATGATCTCCCGATTCTCCACGAGTTGCGCTAATTGCATCATTTAGGCTAAACCAATCGGCCGGCCGAATTCAACTTCTGCCTTGATCCATGGTAACAACCCATTTAGGAAGGTCTGTTCAACCACTTGATCTTCCAGGCCTGATAATGGCGCCATTAGTTTGTCAAACAGGTTCCAATACTCTTCTACTGTGGTTTCTTATCTGATCCTCAGGAATTGGCCGCATATCGATCCCTCCCTTGCTGATCGAAATCGCACCAATAATCTTTCCTTTAGGTTCGACCATCCCGTGAATTTCTCCCGCTCTTCTTGGGCTCTATACCAATTCAAAGCTGGTCCGTCGAAGCTGATCGTCGCAACCGTCATTTTTTCGGAGTCTATTAGCTTATGAATCTGGAAGTACCAATTGCCACGAAACAGCCAGGAGTCTAGGTCTTCGCCATTGAACACTATTAACAATAAAAGTAGTTAGACTGTTATTTTCTGTTGTATTAGTTGTATTAGTTAATCTGTTATTTTCTGTTGTATTAGTTGTGTTAGTTAATCTGTTAGACAGTTATCAGTTGCTGCCAAGAATCTATAAATACCAAGCTTGGTTGATGTAAATATCCTAGACATACAGAAATAAAGAATTTACTGCAGTCAGTAAATCTTTTCTCCCAAATTCTGCTTCTTCTGTTAAACACGGGCATTTCTACCTTCTTGAATTTACTTCGAACACTATTCTTATCGCTTTCCTCCTTCTCACTTGAGTTTGGTTCTTCATTCGATTCGTATACCTTCGCTTTCATTTTACTAGACGCCTTTTCCGATTCCGATGTTGATGAGGATGGATCCTTCATCATGCTCTCGATATATTTCAAAAAATTTTGTTGTTGCTGTGTGTTTAGTTCATTTTGTACATCGATCTTCTCCATATGTTTCGTCATCTTGGCTTCGAGTTCTGATAATCGTTGTAGATCGATTTTCATACTCGCGATCTCCTGCTCCATGGTTTCAAACCATTCCTCTATATGTTTCATCATCTTTTTGTCGCTTGCCCAGGATGTACGTGCTCTGATACCAATATGATGGAATCCATACTTGATATTAAGGTAAACTTTATTGATAGTATTTAGTAACTGTTCTTACACAAAGGAATCAATAGCCGAATTGAGAATGTCTCAATTCAGAACTCACTCTCCCGTTATCTTGTCTTTCAAAGATGCACAGAAGCCTGTCTCTCTCCCTCACTTACAAATTCCACACCCTTCCCTCTTTCTTAGCATTTATTTATACTAACCGTATTAACTAATTTCTCAACTACCTAACTAACAGCTTGACTAACAACCTAACTAACTCTTCATTATTTCTTCTACAATATTGGTATATGGTAGGAGGTCTATCAGAATAGAACTAATAGTGGCCATTATTGACCCAGACAGGAAATCAAAGCTTCGATTCAACTGCTCATGCTTATGAAATAAAAAATAAATATGTACAAAACAAAAGAGATAACTGAAGTGGAATTATTACCTATAATGCAGGAGGATCATTCAGCAAGAAATCCTCTACAGTTGAAGGGAATTCCAATCCTTCCAAACATCCATCATCGTCATTAGAAGCAAAAACAGCTTTCCCCAACAGCAAATACGCCAGTCTAAGAGGCTCTAACCTGTCTTCTTCATCACCACCATTACTAAAGAACTCAATCCATCCATTTAGCCTCTCTACCTCCTTTCTACATTTGGGGCCTTTTAAGCCAACGATCTTACTGTAAAACCCGCTTTCACATCCCTCACAGCCATTACAGCCATTCTTAGCTCCGAATTCCTTTTCGTCACACGAATCTTCTAACCCTAGGAGTTGAATTAGCCGTTGAATGTCGTCTACATCCCGATTTTGACCACGATCGATGGGTTTTGGAGGATTCGATTCTGATTTCGGATGAGATGGTGGAGATTGGGAGGAACTTGAGAGGAATTCGAGTGGCGCTTGGCTGCTTTCTTGTAGGGTGGAGCTTGTGTTGGTTTGGGGGAAATGAAGGTACATGGGAGTGCTCAGTGAGTCTTCTTCAGTTGAAGAAGAATTGGTTCGTACTGGCAATGGCGGTGGTGGATGAAGAACGTCTCGTTGCGATGAATGATCTAATTTGAGGCGCTTTTCGACCTGTGTTGTGAATCAATTGAAGGAAAACGAGGGAGAAAAACAGGGGAAATGGAATTGAAATTGGGATTTACCTGCTTAAGAGAGGAAAAGAAATTGGAGTGAAGAGATAAACACGGCGGTGCCGGCAGCGGCATTTTTTCACCCATGAAGCTGCGGCAATGTTTCCAATGAGTGAGAGGCAAAGCTCTGAAGAAAATTTGGCGCCAAATTTATGTGCATATATATAGTGTTCAGGGAAAATTGCACAAATAGACTCAAAACACAGTCTCATTTAATTTGAATTGAAATATTACAATGCAAGATTTCTTTCATTATTCCATTTCACACTCAAATTAGTTGAATGGGGAAGTGATTGAAGCAGATGATGCTACATTATTTGACTCATTTTCCAGGAACAAAGTTGGTAGCGTAAGCCCAAGCATTGTTGTTGACTGGGTCAGTAAGATGGTCCGCAAGATTCTCTAGTGGACCCTTTCCAGTGACAATAGCTTGAACGAAGAATCCAAACATGGAGAACATAGCTAATCTTCCATTCTTCAGCTCCTTCACTTTCAGCTCTGCAAAGGCTTCCGGGTCATCTGCAAGTCCCAATGGGTCAAAGCTCCCGCCTGGGTAGATGGGATCGGTCACCTCCCCTAGTGGACCACCGGCAATACGGTATCCCTCGACGGCCCCCATGAGAACAACTTGGGAGGCCCAAATGGCTAGAATGCTTTGGGCGTGGATCAAACTTGGGTTTCCTAAGTAGTCGAGTCCACCTTCGCTGAAAATCTGAGAACCGGCTTTGAACCATACTGCTTCTCCGAACTTCACACCGTTGCGGGAAAGAAGCTCTGGGAACACGCAACCCAATGCTCCAAGCATAGCCCACCTGAAGCAAACCACCAAGTCAACAAGGGAAACATCATCTAATTTATTTGTTTGAAACCCAAGAATTAAGTTCAAATCAAACTCAATTTGAGTTTTTGTATATCTAAACACTCCCTTTGAATAGTTTAGACTTTAAAGTTTCTGTATATTTTCTTATAAATTTTGTATTTTTCAAAATAGAATTTAAACTCTGCGAGTCAAATTTCAAAATAAAAAGTAAGTTTTTAAAAATAATATTATTTTTTTAGTTTAAGAAACTTAAACAAATTTAGAAAATAGTATTGTTTAGAGAGTAGATTAAAAAAAAAAAAAAACTCTTAAAAGAAGAAATCATCCTCTAAATTTAATTTTCAAGTACAAAAAAAATTCAAATTTTGATCTCAAAAAAAGATAACAACGTAAAAGAATAAATATTTAGGAACTAAATTTTGAAAGAGAAAATGAAAACAAAATACTTGACTTAACGAGATTACATGTATAAAAAGTCTTATTAAAGAATATGAAAAGCTTTGCTTTTAATTATTAGTTACCTAGAGTGGATGACTTCAAGTTCACGGTTCTTGGCAAAGGTCTCAGGATCAGCAGAAAGTCCAGCAGTATCCCAACCATAGTCACCCGGGAATTCTCCAGTAAGATAGGATGGAGGCTCGCCGGAGAATGGGCCCAAATACTTAACACGGTCAGGTCCGTACCATGGGCTTCCAGAAGAAACCGACTTGGTGGCAGATTTCCTCATGGTGACTCTGCTGTTGCCGAAAAGCTCGGGGGAGGAAGGGGTGAGTTTCACCACCTTTCCGGCGAAAGAGGGGGAGGATAGAGCCATGCTTGAGGCTGCCATTGCAAGCAAGAATAAGCTAATTTTAATGAAGAAAAGGAATGTTATTTGTATTTATCAAATGGTGGCGTTTTTGGGACTTTATATACTTTTTTTTTTTCATGAGATTGGTGATCTTCATTTCCGTCATGATGCTGCCACGTGGCACTTCATAATCCTAAAATCTCTCTAACATGCTGGTCATCCTCTTCGCCAATGCTGTGGTGACACGTGGAAAGATTCTCCATCTTCTAAGGTGCCTCGTTATAAGAAATCGATTCTTCAAAAAAAAAAAAAGAAGAAAAAAACTTATAAGAAGATACATATACGTTTCTATATGAAATTAATATTGAAGTGAAATAATAGATTTGAATATCAAACTTTCTTATTTGTTTCATATATGTTATGTTAAATTACTAATCAATTCACATACTTTATTACTTTAAATTTGTTGGTTTTGATTGATTAATGGATAAATATAGTTTTAATTAATTTATTGCACGATTCATTGCAACTCAACTAAGATAATAAGTGATATTGCATGATAGAGTATCGGGCTAGTCCAAACCCCTATCAATATGATAAAAGTCTATGTATATGAATAGGTACTTAACCTGCCAATAATGTGTATGGGAAGCTTATTTAATTTCCAATATGAATAAAAAGGTTGCACTAAAAAGTTAATAAAACTTCTCAATCAATTGTATTTTGATAAAACATATTTAATTATACATTGGTGTGAGTATAACTTAATAAAAATGTATAGTTTTAAACCCTATGTTTACAAGAATTGATTCATTTGGTTTTTAAATTTTTACTACGTGCCTTAATAGTTACCCTAAATAATGAGATTTAAATTTGGATCCTCGTTAATCCATATTACATTTCAATCGAAGTTTAAAAAGAAAGATAATTGAGATAAGGATCTTTAGCTTATCATATCTTATCCGATATCTTAAATAAATCTCCTAACACAAAGGAATTTCCATATGGTGGATATTTCAATATCTAATTCCTGGTAGTTCAAAGGCTTCTGATTGGATAGCAAGTGGGTCATTGTGATAAAAAAAATAATAATAATAAAAGAAAAAAAGCATTATGTCTTTTTGCCATTTAAAAATTATAATAGGGGATTTGGTTTGTGGCGATAAGAATTGCCACGTGGAGATTCACAACCAATAAAATCATAGATATTGATTTTCCAATGATAACTGCCTTTTATTATTTAATAACTGAATTTTCAATGAACAACAAAGTAAATCAATGACTTCTACTCTAATGAATGACACTTTTCATCTCCTTAGATCGTACTACATCATTATTCACATTCTCTTTTTATTAAAAAGTTGTTTCTTTATGTAAAAAAAAAAAAAAAATAGATCGACAATAACTTTTTAATCTAAAAGTGAAATATTTGGTTTCTCAGTCACACATCTCTTACGTTAAAAAAAAACTATTTGTCATTTTATTAGAATAGGGTTATAAGATTCAAATTACAAGATCGTCATCATTTACGTTATTTTATATTGGTCCATGCTCATTTTTTCATTTATTAAAAGTAGTTGGATCTCAAACTCAAAGTATAAGCGTAATTCTTTTTTTTTCTTTTTTTTTTCTTTAAAAATCATATAGTTATATATCTAATACCTAGTTTTAGCTTTAGATTTAGGGTTAGTTGCATAATGACAAAAAAGGCCTAAAATAATAGCATATTAGACATAAGGATAAAATAATTGTATATATATAGTATAAAAAATAGTAAAAGACTAAAATACTCACATCCAACCACCATTTTGGATGTTTCATGTCGAATTTTTTTAATTTAAAATTATCACTAATAGCATTTATTCGTGGTAACGACTATCACTGATAGTTGCTATAAGTGATATATGTTATTAGTGATAGCTTTCAATTTGAGAAACGATTATTTCACACACTTTTTATCGATTTTTTCACGTTGAAAACTATCACTAATAGCTACATGCAATTAGTGAATGTTACTAGTAGTTGTTATCAATTATTATCACTGATAGCTACTATCATTGATAACTTGCCACCATTATGAATATTTTTTTTTCTAGTTTTCTTAAAATTGGAAACTATCATTGACAAGAACTGATAGTTGTTTTACATTGTTATTATTGATAGATGCTATTAATTGTAGCTTTTAATTTGACAAATATGTTATCAGTTGATATAATGGATAATGACTATCAACAATAGCTTTTATCAATGATAGCCATTGAAGGATAGGGTAACTTTCAATTTGAGAAACATGGTATCGGTTACTATAGTTAGCTCCTATCGTTGATAACTACTATCTGTAATAGCTTTCAATTTAGTAAATGTAGTATTAGTTGTTATCAGCGATGTTGCTATCAATTGATATTCTTAATAGATACTATAAGTGATTTTCTATATTACTATCAACATAAAATGTTATCACTAACGTTATCTATCAATGATTACATTAGAAGGATATCACCAATAACAACTAGAACCGATATTATTAAAAGGATACTTTTTATAAGTGATATATTGTAAACTCTCTTTCCGCTTTCATTTATTTATTATTTATTTTATTATCTTCTAAGTTGATAAAAAGAAAATTGGAGCAACTTTAATTTGGAATAAGACTTAGAAACTAATTGCATAAAAGATGGAAAAACTAAAAAAGTGGCCAAAGTAGAAGTTTAAGGTTAAGTTGGGGGCATTTTGGTCATTTCACATTATCATTATTATTATTATTATCTTTTGCCTTTTCCCTTTTAGTGAGTTTTAAAACCTTCAAGAGCGGCAAGCCCTTCCCCTCTTCTCTTGGAGCCACCATATTCTCTCTCGATTTAGATCTCGGGAACCTTTACGAGCCATTTTGTCTCAACCTCAATCTCTCTTTCGATTGTCGACCCCCATTTTCACTTCCCTCACGCATCGGCTGCAACCCACGTCCACAGCAACAAATGATGGTTGTGACGCACTGGCTCACAACGTCGATGCTAACACTGACAACCATTCTTAATGCAACTCCACTCTGTCACGTTATCGCACAACCTCCACCTCGATATCTAAATCACAGTTGCATCGATTCTTCTCACTCAATATTCTTGTCGATAGTTGGATCTCGGAGTTTCGGGTAAGGATTTAATCATTTTAGTTGGGTTTCTTGAAGCTTTTCGAATATCCATTAAGTTTCATTTTTTATTTTGCAATGTCCATTACATTTCGTTGTTAGTTTAAAAGTCTTTGGAGATTTTGGATACTGTCCAACCTTTGGAAAGCTTGGAATTGGGCGTTTTCACATAACTTAGGTAAGATTCTAAGTTTTACGGAGTGAGTTTTGAGTCCGTCTAATATTAGTGACATTAATTAGTAACCCATGTTGTTAGATGTATAATTTTGAATTTAAAGGGTAGTTAGGATGCTATCCGTTGTAGGGTACTTTGTTAAGTTTTGAGTAAGGTTTGGGGTATTTTTATTGAACTTTCTTAGACTTCTTGAATGTCCATTAAGTTTGAGCATAAAAAGGGATTTATCAGTGATACTTGGGTCCTAGAGTTGAATGATTAAAGGTCGAAATGGGCTTTTTCATTAACCAGTTTGTTTGGGAGTTTATCTCTATAAGATTAGAAACATAAATGGTTTAGGCGAGTTTAGGAAGAGTTAAGATTGTTGACTGGATACAAATCTCTGAAAAATACCGATATTTAGTGTAAGAGCGTATGTGATTATAAGACTCACTAAGTTCGACTTAAGTTGGGTGCTTATGGTGTTAAGAGTTTAAGTTGAAATTAAGGGTTCAAAAAAGTGGAATTTTAGTAAATTAAAGCATTTGGGAAAACGATACAAGTTTAATATGGGAAGTGAGAATTGGAGTCTTTGGGACGTAAATAGCTCGAGTTAACTTTATGTAGTGTGTTGGGAATAGTTGCAGTATCTTGACATGTGAAGATAACTGAGTGTTCCTAATCTTTGTTTCAGGACAAATTGAAGTGGAAAAAGTGTATAATCCCCGGGATCAAGCCATTGACTGTGAGTGGTTACTTTGAAACATTGATATGAAAAAATTGTTTTAAACGTATTGTTACACTCAGTTGTGAATAAGTGTTGGCATAACTTGTTTTGATAAAAGTGTACTATCGATAATGATCTCTAATGAAAGTGCTTTTCATGAGCTCTCTATGATTTGAATTTGTAATATGAGTTCTTGAACATGATTTTGAATTTGTAATATGAGTTCTTGAACATGATTTGATTTAATTATGATTTGTGTGAGCTGTAATCCAAATATGTTTTATAATGAGTTGATAAAATATTTTTACTTTGGTTTATTGGATGATAATGTTTTGTTTTGTTAATAAGAAAACTTTGTTTTAGTTTTTAATTGCTTGAAAAAGTATAAAACATATTTATAGATGTTGGATCATGATAATAGAATGTGAAGGTTGGCTTTCGAACCACAAAACTGATGTACCAAGGTGATTTTATCGATAGACTACGTGAATGTGTTTCCGTAGTGCCACCAGTGGTCGTTGGAAGATTCTGAGGCTGAAAGAGGCCATGATTGAAGATCTAGGAACCTGAGTCTACGTGAGGACGTAGATGGAGGATGTGATTTGGCTTCGTGCCTAGTTTGGTCCATGGTGGATGGCTCTATATGCACATAGGAGCGGATATAAAGATGGTTACTGTGGTAGGTGATAAATATATGTGAGCTCCAATCGACCACGTGTTTCCACGTAGAGATCACGTGTGAGCTATTTCGGGCAGTGTATTTAGTATGCTATCATGATTGGATTGGATGGATATGGTTACTGTGGTAGGTGCAAAGTATGCGTGAGCTCAGTTTGATCGTGTGTTTCCTTGTGGATATGGATCATGTATAACCTATTTTGAGTCATGTATTTAGTATGTTATCATGGTCTGATTGGATGGAGGTTACTATTGTGTTGGGTACTAAAAATGGGTTAGATAGTTTTGGCCACATGATTCTTTGATCATGTGTGAGCTACTCTTGGCCGTATATCTAGGCACCTTGTCATGGTTGGATCGGTTACATATTTGTTGGTTTACTTGTGGATTATGTGACGATACTGTTTTTAATTAATATTTCATTATTGATGCATATTTACACATCTTATTGAGCATGTTTTATGAGTTTTTACATCTACTTAAGCTTTCCACTTACGTTTTAAATGTTTTTCTTCCCCCCAGGTAGCGACTCAAGACCAAGCCTTGATTGAACCCCCATTATTCTTGTAGACATTCATTTTTTATGTATATAGTTAAATTTTTGTATTACATTCATGGGGTGGTTAGTTGTATCAAGAGAGACACTAAGAACTCAAAATTTGAAGGATCTCGTATTAGGTTGTAAACAAATATGTAATACCTAGTTTGAATTTTAACTCTACTTGAAAATTTGGAACCGTCTGAATGTGTGTGGTAAGACACACTTGTTGTGTTGTAGTATCTGAAGTTTGGTTTTATGCATGTAGAAGTGAAAATTTCTCCCCTTTTCAGGTTTGGCTACCCCAAATTTTAGGGGATGTTGCCAAAAGTTTTATAGAATTTTGATTGAAAAAGTATTCTATTAACCTTACGATTGAAAAAGACTATTTTAAAGAGTAGATTCACACTACAATTTAGGTTAGAGAGGAAAACCTAGATCAAGTATAAAAATTTGGTATAAGAGCATGGTTTTGAGAAACCTAAGGGTTGAGCAAGTGTTTTGGATATCTAAAGGTTTTGCATTAGAGAGCCAACATGAGTAAGTTGCTTGGAAACATGCTCATTGTGGTTTACAACTGAAAACTCGTGACGCTCTTGATAGTTTACATGTGGAGTTGAGGAAGTTAAAATGACAACAACTAACCTCATGCAAAAAAGAATTTTGGTGAGCTGATGATTTATCATTTGGCAAGATATTGTTACTGGTATGGGAATCATGTGAGAATCCTAAGAAAAACTTAAGATTTGAGCTTTTAAAGGCTCTAGGAATGACAACATTTTGTATATTATATGCGAGTGGGACTTGCCATTTTCTTGTAGTAAGTTACGCCTTAGTGGTAGGCTAGTTTGTTTCAAAAGAACATGGAATAGTTTATTCATAATAACTTTATCTGGGGTCATTCCAAAAAATACGAAATAGAATGAATTTCTGAAGCTTGAATGAGAAGTTATGTCTGTGGTAGAATATGAAATGTGTTACAAGTGATTGTTCAAGTATGTCATCTTAGTGCCCTAAGATGAGGTTGTTCAAGTATGTCATCTTAGTGCCCTAAGATGAGGTAGTCAAATGCACAAGATTTAAGGATAGTTTAAATGGGGAGAGTTGTATCCATGATACTACCTGTGCTGAATGAACTTATTCAAGGGATAAAAACCCTATGGCAATGGAATATTTTACATAATCATTCATCCATTTAAGTTGGAAATCCCAAAATACCATTACATTGACAAAATAATATAGAAACAAATTTTCTTATTAAGGCTCACTATTTTTATGTCTACAAAATAAATCTCCAAATTGGAACATCACCCGTAGGGACCTTCCTATCCTCTATGATGAGATTGAGATTGGTTTGTGGGAACCAATTGGGATGAGAAAAAGTTTAGAGATCTTTTAGATGAACTATTTTGTAAAGTTTAGAGATTTTTTAGATGAACTATTTTGTAAAAAAGCAAAATTATTCATTTTATTTTGGTTGATTGAATCGTTCAAGAAAACTGTTTTTTTTCTTCTAGATATCTATAACTCTCTTTCCTTCTTGGTGTAGGAAAGGAAATAGTAGAGAATTATGAGATTCTATTAATTTAAAAAAAATTAAATTAATATAAATTTTAATCAACTAATTAATTAACCATTAATCAATTAGTTAATAATTAATTAAATGATATTTAATCAATATTTCATTTAAATCTTATTTAATGAATATCTCTCAAATATCTTATAGTTTTATATTAATTTAATTAAATCAAATTCAATTAAATAATATTAAACTAAAATATTAATTAATTCTCCAATTAATTAATAACTAAATTAAGTTTATTATATTTAACTTAAGTTAAATTTGTTAACTGTGTATATACTCCACTAGAGACTCACAGCTGAACTATTTTCAATGTAGATATATTTATGTGTCTATGGATATATAGACCAATAACAGTAAGTTAGTCCTTCACGAGTGTTCGCAACACCAGTTAGGTCAAATTATCGTTTTACCTCTATGTTACCTCTGATTCTTAAATATCAGTGTTCCTCTAATGAACAGAAACCTCTCTTGTGCCATAAAGAGGGAATAGTCTTTTGTTCAAGTCCCAAAGACACTATTTAAGAAAACACTCATCTACTTACCCTAAATTAGGGAAGAAGTGAATTTCACCTTGTGTAATTATGCTCTCAGTTCTCCACTCAGTCTTGTCCCCAAAATGATAAGCTTATTGAGTCGATGATATGGTCACTCACGTGTACAAATCAAAGGACAATCTCTCGCGACAGAAGTTCATAATACATTCAGGATTAAAACTAAGTTACCTAGGTTATCCTAATGAAATAGAATCCTAACTAGTAAACGGAGTTACATCTAGTGGTTACTATTTCGCGGTCCGATCTTATGCAAAATCATTGCATATAATACCCTCACTCGCATGTCGCCTATACGAACACATTTGATCATTGCGTTTGTATCAAAACAAAGTGAGTTGTATCCATAGTGTTATCAGGATAAGGTACCCAATCTTATCCCTATACTACAGACCTTTTAAGTTGATCTCGAACATTGATCCCTGTATGTCTCTACATACTATTCAAGACTCATTAAACGACTTAAGATGTTAGTTTATTGGATTTGAGTTATTAAGACAAAACTAATAATATAATCAATATCATTTGTTGAAATTATTATAATAACACTTTATTAATAGTGGTCAATGAATTATATTTACAATTTACGAGTTTTAGAACATAAATCACTACAAGAATTCTGACTTACCTCGACGCCAGAAAAGATGTTGCTAAAAGCAACGTCGGCGTTAATCCACTTTTACCGACGTAAGTCATAATACGTCGCAGTATGGTACTTTTTGCAACGTTTGGGATCATGACGTCGCGAAAAGTTTTCTAATTAATTTGTTATTTTACCTTCCTACGACGCTTGAGTACATCACATCGCGAAAAGTCGAAACGTTTCGTTTCATAGGAGACTTTCCGCGACGTCTATCTCCCAAACGTCGTGGAAAAGTGAATATGTAATTTGTTATTTAGACTTTCCACGACGTGCGACCAAGACACGTCGCAGAAAGTCCAAATACTAAATCCAATGTTCACCTTTCCCCATTATTCTTGTAGACCTTCATTTTGTATGTATATAGTTACATTTTTGTATTGCATTCATGGGGTGGTTAGTTGTATCAAGAGAGACGCTAAGAACTCGAGTTTTGAAGGATCCCGCATTAAATTGTAATATTTTATATGTAATACCTAATTTGAATTTTAACTCTACTTGAAACTCTGGAACTGCCTGAATGTGTGTGGTGAGACACACTTGTTATGTTGTAGTATCTAAAGTCTGATTTTATACGTATATAAGTGAAAAATTCTCCCATTTTCAAGTTTGGCTACCCAAAATTTTAGAGGAGATGTTGCCAAAATTTTTATAGAATTTTGATTGAAAAGTGTTCTATTAACCATACGCTTGAAAATGACTCTTTTAAAGAGTAGGTCCACACTACGATTTAATCTACTCTTTAGGTTAGAGAGAAAAACCTAGATCGGGGTGCGTCATATCTCCTTGGTAAACATATCAATTTTGAATTGATAATGTTTAATTACACTGTTCATCAATATTTTTTATAGCTTCTATCAATGCTATTTTCTTCTATTGTTATCAATAGTAATATCTATCCGTGATAGCATGCAATAGAAGGATATCATTGATATAGAATCTATAAGTAATATTCCTACTAGGCTAATATATCAATGTTATCAAGGAAATGCTATTATAAAATCATATTGTTGTTGTTTATCTTTTTTAGTATAAATGGACAAACAAAAGATATCATATCAGCATGCTATAGATAATAGCTTTGAATCACTAATAACATATACTAGCAATATGATAGCTTAGGTTTTATCACTGCTAGTATAAATGAAATTGATATAGTTGCTACTTTTGTTGAAATAAATTATTGATTTCAGACGATGGTATCAACATTTACATCATTTAGAAATTCAAAGTTCAAGTGATCGGTGATAAATTCATGAATTACATATTATACTTGATGTCATTGATAGAAGTCATCACTAATAACATGATAGGAAGGAAACTTTAAGGGAAAATTGGCATTTTAAAAGCATTTCTAATTTGTGCTATTTGGTGCAATTTTCTTTAAATTTAATTAAGTAGTATTTCATAATTGTTTATTTAAAAAATCTTAAATAGTACATTCTTTGTGGTTACAAATAATTAACATTTGTTAAGTAAGATAAATGAATCATTAAAAATTATGGTAGTTTCTATTTAGAAAGATTTAGACAAAAGAATTAAATCTATTACAAACTTTGCAAATATCTTAAATTATTATTTATTTTTTATTAGATTTTTCTATATTTTTAAGACAATTATAACCTATCATAATTATTAATTATATATAAATTTTAAAATTAAATTTAATTGATTTTCTTATTTATATTATACTCAATTTGTTTATAGGTAAATGATAACTTCCATAATTATTAATACATATATATTTGTATTTATTAATGGAATATTTATTACTTTCCAATAATTTAAATATGGTATAAATTATTATTTTATATGGTATTAATATTTTTAATTATACTACGAAATAATTATTTTCAAGTTCATGCCCAAACCAAAAGCTTTTTTCTCACGATCATCAATTCTAGCGTCGATTTTCTTTACTGATTTGTATTTAAAAAAATTGCTTTCCTCATCCCTTTCGATTTATTATAGAATATATAGTTAGTCTTCTTTTTTTTTTTTCATATTTCGTTTCATATATTATTTCTTCTTCCATTTCATAGCTTTTTTTTTTCTTAAAAGTGTGTACTTCAATTTCGTAACATATATTCTGGTCATGTTCATTCTATTTTGTTTAATTATTTATTATTCAATTCATCTTCCTGTCATGCTTGACATAGAATTTTTATTAAATATCCCGTCATTCGTATATACTATGGTATACCACTGAATAGTAAATTTATGTTTTGTGATTTGTCACATATATGTTACTGCATATATTCAATAATACATACATAGATTTTTTTTTTTCATGTTTTGTAATTTTTTCTTACTGCATTTATATACACTGTATACATAGATTATGTATCCGATTAGTATTTTTTTAATTCTTACATATATACTACTACATAATACATATATTTTCTGTGATTTATTACATATATACTACTTCATATATTTAATAATACATAAATGATGTTATCTTCAATATACTTAATATATCATACCCTAATGTATTTCGAATACGAAATATAAATTCTTACTAACCTTAAATTTTTGTCAATTTTTTTCGAAAGATCACTGTACCAGTCGGCTGTTGATGTTCTTCTTCTTCACCGCTTATACTTCCCTCAATCTTCTATTATTTGGGGTCTTTTGTGAAAAAAATGGAATCAATATTCAACGTATTCGAAGAAGAAAACTTTTACTTTTTTTTTTAAAAAAACCGTAACTCACGTCCCTGATTTCTCTCCTTGTCGGTCCACCTTCTATAAATATATTGATATAAGAACTTTTCATTCATAAAATATATATCATATTATTCAATATACACTATAATTAGGTGGAACATATGAAAAACAATGCAAAACGAAAAAAAGAATGAACGGAGAGAGAGATTGAAAAGTGAGAGAGAGATCAATAAGGAAGATTTTTTTTTAACAAAGTCACCTGAATAAAAATAATTAGGAATATTTTAATTATAATATTACCATAATGAAATTAATCATTTACCATATTTACATAAGATATCTAATAAATGCAAATATTAACCATGGTCTACTTTTTTTTCATTTTTCTATTTTTTAATAATTATTAATAATAAAGATAGGTAAATTGGCCATTTGGGTCTTATATTTGTGTAAAATATTAGTCCATTTATGAAAAATTTAGAAAATTTGAATTAATTTTATAATATGATATATCATTTTAGACTTAAAATACTTCTATTTATTGAGAGTAGTTCAAACTCAAGCCCAAGATATAAAATGCTATGAAAAAAAAAAAAAAAATACCAATTATTGAAGTTGAAGGTACTATTATCTTTTTGAATAATTAGGCTCCTATAAATTCATTACATTGATGGCACTTTTGAATTTAAATACAAGTGGGGACACAAATAATTAATAAAATGGAGAAAAAAATAAAAAAAATAAATCTTCAATTATTTTTTTACAACAAAAGCATAAATAATGATTATAAGTTAGACTACCCTCTACTCCATACAAATTCATTACAACACAATCAAATTATAAACCAAATATCATTTCTAGTTTTTGAAGAAAAGGAAAAAGACCCAAATTGATTAGAATACAATTTCCATTTCTAACCCGATTGGACATCAAACCGTAAATAGATACAATACTATAACTAATTTCTTTTAGTCCAACGGTATGGAAATGGAGAATAGGAGCGTTGTTGATCTTGAAGTTGGCATTGTTTTGATCAACTTACCTATTCAACTGGAACTAAAGAAGGTGGATCAAGCAATCTACTGTTGTTGTGATTCGTATATATATCATGGCTGAACATGAACAATCTCCGTTGAAACCTCGTTCGAGTTATCTCGATTTTCGACCTTAGAGGAATCCTTGAAATCATCAAGATAATTTTGGTAACCATAGGAAACAAAACCCCACACAGCCAAAATCATGGCCACAATTTTGATTCCATTCATTTTGTCGTGAAAGAAAATGACTGCAAAAACAGGCACAATAGGCAAACCCAAGACACTAATGGCATTGGAAAAGAGAGAAGAGACATCAAAGATGAGGCCCACGCAACCAACAGTGAAAAGTTGCCAACTTATTGTAGTCCAAAGCAAAATCATTAGGTATGAAACTTTGCCCAAATGGAATTCATCCATTTCTCCTTTCAAAGTTTTCCATTCCCCACTTGCAAACAACCCTATGAATATGACTGAACTTGCAACTATTGATTGGTAAATTATCATGTCCATTACTGCCTTGAAACTCTCCTTTTTTATCACCTTCTTGAAGGCTAGTTGGGTCAAAGATAACATCAACCCGTACCCAGCCGAGGCCAACACCGTGCAAACAAATCCTACAGTAAATCAAGTATATGTTAAAATTTTCATTCACATGTCGACATTTTCACTCATATTAAGACCATAAAATTAAACTATTACAAAGAAACAATACTTAATATATATATATATATTTAATATTGTTTCATTGACCTGTCAACATTTTTACTCATATTTAAGACCATGAAACTAACGGGAAGAAACAATACTATATATATATAGCTTATTATTTCATAATATTTGAGATATTTACTTTGACATTAATTAAATTTGTCATACCCTACCAATTTAAACGGTTAATCTAACCTCTTTTTGGATTTTTGTTGATTTAATTTATTATTAGAGTACGAAAAAGTTACGCATGTTCAAACTTCTACAATGTTATTTTTTTTTATATTTAAATATATTGATTTTCATTTGTGAGATTCTTATAAATATACTTCAAGTCCAAAAGTGAGAGAGTGTCTGAGGTACTGATACATATAGTATATCGTGTATAGGTTAACTTTTCAAGTGTTTGATTTAAAGAAAATTAAGTTGTTTTGAAAATCTTTTGAACTCTTTACAACCACTCAAAATGATTTTGGAAATTAAACACTCTCAAAGTTTATTTTAAATTCTTAATCAAATCAAAATAGTTTAAATAAAAGAATACATTTTTTTTCTCTAATCATTCCAAACAAGCTCTTAATTTATTTTCACTAGTCAACTATAGTTTTTGGGGTCAATTAATGGTTTAATTAACGTATAGTATTTCAACAAAAATATAGTTTTTGGGGTCAATTAATGGTTTAATTAACATATAGTATTTGAACAAAAATGTAAGGATAGGGAGAGTGTATTGATATATCTAAATCTATCATTCTTTTAGATATTCAGTGATTCAACAAGACTTATTCACAAATTTAACACTGCAAAACTTGTTGATGTATATTATTTCGACCTTAACTAATTAGGGAAGTGATCAAAAGTAGTTCGGATTTTTCACTAGGTAGATGGTAGTTGAAATCTAAAAAGTATGAGAAAAAGAAAAAGATAAAAGACATATTCATGAACATCATCGAATTAGGGTTACCTGTAATAAACTTAGATCTAGAAACAGGGAGGTGGTCGGTGCCATCGGAGACGTGTTCGGTATTAAAGACGAGGAGAGAGGATGAGATAGTAAGAAGAACAAGAGAGTTAACAATGAAAGGGGTGAACACAAGGCCATTGAAGAAGTAAGAAAACAAGGCATTGAAGGCCAACTGAGAAGCACAAATAAGGGAGTAAGTTGAGACAGGAAGGTACATTAATCCCACAGAGTAAAGAAAGCAACCAAGAGCAACAAGAAGGCCAAGAGAGACATAAACAAAGGCAAGTTTTGCAGGTGATGTGGGTGGATTTGATTGGAGGGTGATATTAGAAGAAGGTGAAGAAGTATTGAGTGATTTTATCATGTAGAGTGGAAGGAGAAGAGGAAAACCTATTAATGAAACTAAAGTTGCCAACCATTTGCTATTGCCACCTTTGTCAAAATAGAGCCTCCCAAGCATAACTCCCACTGACTGGCCAGCAAGGAGCAAGAAAATGTAAACACCAATTCTTAGCCATCTTTGGTAAGTTCCTTTGGTTTTTGTGCTACTTATTCTTGGTTGTTGTTGGATTAGGTTCACGGAGCTTGTTTGCTTTCCAGGGCTCACTTTCATGCTTTTCTCTTCGTCTTCGGTTTCTGTCTCATGTATAACCAAACATATTAATATGATAAAAGAGTAGGATGCAATTGGTTAAGTATATATTTGTATATATATAATATTTAAAATGAGTTAAATTATATAAATTAAATATAGTACTTCTCAACTAATTTAAGTAGGGTGTTCATGGTTTGGTTTAGTTTGGTTTGAAGCTGAATTGCACTGAATCGTAGAATGTAAAAAAATTCTTATCTTAAATTGAACCGAATTGTTCATCTGTGTCAAACCGAATCGAAACCAAATTCTCATGTTTGGTTTGGCTTCAGTTTAGTTTTAAATCATCTCATACCATAGACATATGTGTGTACAACCTCTTACACGATCATTTAGCTTTCAAATGATTGTGATCGTTTACCCTCTTACACGATTATTTAGGCACTTTCTATATGACCATTTACACTTTTACCGTTTAGATAAAAAAAACGTTTAGATAACCAAAGGATCCAAATCCCGATGACCATCCTTATCCCGATTATATTCATTTTGTGAACAAAAAATAACTAATTTTGAGAAAAAAATAAAACACAAAAAAAAAAAAAATTGCAATAGGGAGGTCACATCACGTTACAATGATACACATACTTATTCCTATAAGCTTACAAATTATGACAGTGAATGATGATATAAGTAAAAAGTTCTACGTATCATCTTTTGTGAAGTAATGGGACATCCATACAAAAACTTCTAATTTGTCTTATTAAAAGGATAGTAATTGACGTATAACTTTCATTCCTAAAAGTCGAAAATTCAAATTTTCTACCTCATAATTGACAAAAAAAAAAAATAATAATAATAATTGTATTTTGTTTATTGAGAGAGGTCCAGAGTGAAAATTTGGAGACATAAAACTACAAAATAAATCAATAAACACATTCATGACCCTACAACCAGGTGAAACTTACAAACAAAAATCTACCATTTTAGCAAAGAAAGAATATTTCTTAGCATAAAAAGAAGACATTAAGATGGAAATGAAGTTAATTAGGACAGTCAACAACTATGTCTATGTTAGTGACTTATGAGCAATATTCTTTCAACTAGATTTTCATGTGGGTGAAAATTTACCAAGAATTTCATGGTCGATATGTTACCTCCGTCAATAAAATAATCTATAAATATACCATTAGATTGAAGGGGAAAAAAAGGAAAAAAAAGAAAGACTTACTCCCAAATTGTAGCTGCAATTCTCCATGATTTCCCATATGCTCTAAAGTTGGAAGAAATTTTGTGAGAGAGAGAGAAAAGAGAGAGCATAGAAAAGAGAGATAAGATATGAAAGGACTTAAATAGGGAAAGGGGCTATAAATGGGACACAAAATTAAAGTATTTGAGTGGTGAATGATATTCTACTAATAGTTTCCATAAAAATTACAAAACTAAAATCAAAATAAATTGATTTTTGGTCGATATTATTTATGAATTAATATAGAGTTCATAATTTAAAAAATGTCAATCTCTATGTTATAAAATATACTTCTAGCATAAATATTCGATCATTTATATTTGAGTTTAGCAAAAATAAATTAAAATATTTATAAAAATATAATAAAATATCACGAATCTAAATAACTAAACTAATATTTTATCTAAAAAATGGGTAGGTTTTTCTATATTTTTAGTTTTTATCTTCTTTTTGTGTGTGTTTATCGGTGGGTAGTGAAATAACCTAAAAGAATGAATCTAAATATTCTTCAAAGTATTATAGGAATGTAATGATTAAAAAATTTCGTCGCCATTGGAAAATTAAAGCATTTATTTTTTCTAAAAGAGGATTTAGGATAAAGATAAATTAGCTGTCAGCAAACATTGAAATATGAGAAGGGGAAAATGACAGAGTGATTTGTCCTAATGCCAAATTAATTTTAACTAAATTCATCCAATTCAACCCTATAATCCTAATTCTCTTCTTTCATTCCTATACATCTTTACTTGGATTGGTCCGTCTATGGAATAATGACTCTATTGATCGATCGACATATACCTAACTAAAGATCCTACATTTAATTTGAAGTTGACGTTAATTCAATTGAAATTAAGTGTGCTTTCGTTGAGTCGTCATCGATTCTCTTAAAAATAGAAACACAATCTACAAGTATCTTTGCTTAGGTTAATTGTTCTCGTTTTCTTATGTAATTTTGTGGCTCATACATTTGTTTGAATTGTTTCTTTTATTATTTCGGTGTTCTAACTACCTTCTTCTTCTTTCTACTCGAGAAGTGGAGAGTTTTGCTTTTCAAATTGTTGTTCTCTATTATTCTCCATGAAGATTGTGTTGATGTTAGTTGTGTCTAAGGAAGATTGCTTTTTAAAAAAATGTTGATTTACATTTTTTGCTAAAAGAATGCTAATTTTTTAAGAATAGATGTTAGACTTTACTTTACTTCTCTTTGTCCGTATGAATTAGTTCAATTTGCATAAAGTTAGATATTAGAAGTTAAAACTTCTCAATCCTGTATTTTGAATATAGAAACAATTGGTTTCACAGGTACGTAATAGAAAATTAACATTAAATTTATAATATTTTTCATTACTTTAATTAAAACGTTCTTGTGAAAAAAATTGATGGCCACATATTTTATCTATCAAATGTAAGCTACCTATCACTTTTAGGTCTTACTATGCATGATTTTTTTTATTTGTGTGTGTGTGTAGGAAATAGGGCATGAAGAAAGGGGAATAAAAACAAAGAAATGTAAGCTAAATTAGAAAAGAAAAAAAGAAAAGAAACTTATGAATATTTTCATCTTTGTTTTTTTCTTTGTAAGAAATCTTTGTTTTAAATGTTTTAAGAAGGTAATATTTCTATTTTTCATTTAAGAATTATACAAAAACTACTTTTGAAATATATATAATAAAAAATTCATAGAAATTAAGATCCAACCACACTAGCTAGCTCACAACACACTTATTTCATATCCAATTATCATAAAACATTTTTAGTTAATTTCTACTCGAGGTTAATTTTGAAGTATTTATTGAAAATTAAGTGTAATGTTTCGGGTTTTTTTAAAGAATATGAATATTTTTTACCCTATAACGAGTAACAATGTATAAATTATAAAACATTCTTCCATACTAAAAGAAAAGTGTGTTTGGAATGTTATTGTTCTTTATTATTTTCTTATAATGATGCATTTAAGAAATGCGAAAGCCTCTCTTATTCTCTATCTCTTAAATGGTGTGTGAAACCCGAGTATTTTTTTTCTGTGGATTTCTTAAACACGAAGGTCTTGTGTTTTTGGCACTAATGGAATTCAATCAATGGTCTTACGAAACTTAAGACCTATTTAGCGTACTCAAATTTAGAGTAAAATAAAAGAAGAGTTTGAAAGAACGAAATACGATCTATTAGTGAAAAAATATTGTAATTTTATTATTATCTACGTGACATTTTGAAAGTTGATGATATGTTGTGATAGTGAAGTTTTAAAAAATAATTTAAAACATGTGAAAAAAGAAAAGAAAAACAATCGGAAAGTGAATAGGTTTGATTCAATAATTCATTAAAATAAATAGATAGTGTGATCTGTTTAATACAATTGAATAATATGATCTATTAGTGAAAAAATATTACAAATAGCGAATCAATACAAAAGAAAATATTTAATCTCAAATATAACGAACATTAATTGTTAGAATGAAAAGCGAAAATTTTGAAGAATGTGATGTGACAAGTATCAGCATACACCAACAAAAAGGATTGGCAAAGCATGGTATTAAAATTTGGTGGAAAAGTAGAAGGGAGAGATATGGGTGAATATAATTGCTCGATAAATTTTTTTTTTTTTTTTTCCATAAATCAAACGAAGTTAGTTCAATTTAGGCCAATATAAGCCTTCTACAATTAACAAAGTAACAAACAATTTTTTAAGCATGCAATTTATTTACAAAATTACTTTCAACCAGTGTTAAAAAATAGTAAAGTCCATCAAATATTTATAATTTTTTTTCAATTTTATTATTAAAATTTCGCCTACCTTTAAAAATTACTTGGATTTTTTAGTCAAAAGTTAAAAAGATGAAGTTATTTTAAAAAGAAAACAACAACCAAATATATGAACTTTGAGGAAAAACAATATCTATAAGCTTAATTAGTTAATTTTAAAAAATTAATTAAAAACTTAAAAAAATAAATTGTCGTGAAATGAGACCTAAATGATTCACTCATAATGGTTTGGATCGGTTGAAAATATCACAACTTGATTGAAAATATTAGTAAATATAACAAAAGGCAAAAAAATTTATAAATATAGTCTATCCGCGATAGATGATAAATTTTACTCTACTTTAAATTGTTTAAAATTAGAAAAAAAATTTGTTTCACACATTATCTTAAGAGTGATCATCATCAACTTTTGTTCTATACAAATAGAAAGGATATGAATTAATAGTTATGAAGTACAAACTATTTAAAATGTATAGATATGGTCGAAATAGGTGACAAATATGTGTAATGAAGTAACTAGTTATTTTAATAATAACTTTAGAAAACCCTATTTCCATCCCAAATAAGGGAAGCTTAATTTCATAAAAGTATTATAATTACTGGGAAAATAGAAAATGAAAAAATATATACTCTAAAATCATATTTCTTCATTTGAAAAAAAAAAAAAAGTGAGAAATAGTTTTAAAAAAGAAAAAGCTGGGCAAGGTTAAACGGTTGGGGTGGGGGGGTCATTCGGCCATGCCGAGTCAAGTTTGGCTTCCACATATTTCTGTCGGCTCAACGTCATAAATCGTATCATTTCAAACATTCAAGGATCAATTCAACTTTTGGTGTTTAACTTAGGGCAGAACCAGAATGTATCTATTAGTGGTGCTCTATGCTTACAACTGCAACTGACAGGTTTTCGACGAAATGTCCCAAAGAGATGTGGGGGCTCTGGAGCGCCATGCTAATGCGACACCCATATCCAAGGGCAAAAGGGTATGTATAAATGCATTTTTTTTTTTCTTTTTTGTATTGTGGGTTTTGATGGGAAGGCTTCGATGGTGTTGCTGGTGGGAACATATTCTGCAAATTGTTTGGTTTATTGCTGAAAGTTCATTCTCTTTTCGAGAGTTAGGTTTCATTCTTCCTTCCATCTTGTGGGAGGTTTGACTTGTTGCTTGTGGAGTACAGAGTTTACGACCCCGTTTTGTTGTCCCACTCTTTTAAAACAAACACATGGCTTGCTTGCTCTAGCCTTGATGCCTGATTTTTTAAATTATTATTATTGATATCTTTGCATTTGTATTGTATTTGATAAGGAAGTGGGTTCTGTTGAATTTAGTTTCTGTACTTTCAAAACTTTTGTTTTCTGTCATCTCTATCTATATGTATATTGCTAATTTTAATCCCTATTTAAAAAAGTAGGACACAAAATTTATGCACATTCAAAACTCTTTAAAACATATTTAAAGCTATATTTTAAAATTTTAGTGGAGGACAGTTATTGTTCTAAAATTGATTAAAAAAAAAGGGTTAGTAAAAGAAGATGAAGGTGCCAACATGAGCTTAGCTCAACTGGTACCTGTATGTTCCTGTGGACAAAAGATCCCAAAAGCATCAAATGGGAAGAAGAGAATGCATCAAGTGTCTCAATTGAGTTCTACCTTCATCAAAGTGAAAACAATGCAAACCATATTGTTGTGGAAAATCAGGAGCGAGAAGACAAGTTTATTCCTATGAATAGTACCATCAAGCTTTTTGTTCAATTTATAAACTCATTTACAAGTAACTAACTTGAAATTCTTTGGCTTTGGAACAAGTCCCATTTAGCTTGCTAAGGTTTGTTACTTTCATGTACAACATTTGCTTCCGTTTCGGACAATTTAGTCATATTCCACAACGATGAGACACTATACCTTCGTCTAACAATCATGTTTGATGTGCCCTGGCTTGCCACACCTAAAACATCCCTTGTCAATTTGCACTTCAACCTTGGAATCATTGCTGTCATTACAAGAACGTTTGAAAGAACAATTAGCTCTTCCCTTATCTTCTGCATAAAGAACAACTTCCACCTCGGGTTGAGATTGCTTGTTGCCAACCATTTGTTTCTTCTTCAATTCTTCTTGATTCGAGCAAGTTTTCCAACTCAATGATAGTTGATTTATCCAATATTGTATCGTAGAAATAAATGACATAAACTCATTTCAAAACACGAAGTGTTTATTTTTTAAAAAAATTCTAAACTAGAAAAATTACAAGTTGTTCTAGCAAGTTCATTCTCCAAATATTGCAATCTCATTGTGTTCTTGAGAGTAAAAGACCTTAGTGTTGTTGCATTGGTTGACTCATTTAGTAAAGACAATTTGAGCAACATGTTAAAGCAAGGAATATTCCTTCCATGTATAATTGGATGTGATTTGTAGATTTTGTGGATCTTATTCTCATGCAAGGAATACTTGTTCTCCCCTAAGTTAACATCCTCTAGATTAGGTGTGTGTTGAAAGTTTTTGTGCTTGTTGCTAAAATTTTCGTTTGGTAGTTATTGTAGAAATATTATATTTAGACTAAATATAATGAATGTGAGGGAACACGAGAGTCACAGAAGAGGGAGTGATAAGTACTTTTGTTGTAATTGCTAAACTTGGGCTCGGAACGTAGGTGATTTTGTATCGGACAAATTTGTAAGATATATTGTCACTGACATCATGTTTAACAACTTGTCCACTAATTCTTCCACTTTCAAATGTTTCTCACACATTCTTTAGAGAATTCTGAATTATTTCTACAACTATATGACATACAACTCAAATCTAAAACAGTGTTGGCAATCTCCAAATATCAATGGAAGTGGCAATCAGATGTCAATCTCAATTATTTCTACACAACAATTATAACATGCAACTCAAATCTAAAACAATATTTGTTAGATATTTCTAAAAAATAGAGAAGTCAGATATGCAACAAACTAGCTGTGTATAGTAAACTAAAAAATATCTCAACTCATTCTTTTGTTTTCTAAGAAGTATAATAGTGAATCAGACGAGGAAGAAAATGGAAATCGGATTTAGAAGAAGTTGGTTTTAACCCTAACGTAATCAGAGAAGAAGTGGGAAGAAATTGTGCTCCTCAAGATAGGAGAAGATGAAACGTTAATGTAAATTCACCAAAATTATTCAAATTTTAAGAGCATTTTTCCATTTTTTCGGGTGAGGCTTTAGAATTTAAATTTGAGATAGCAACAAATTTAGCAATTAAATTTAAAATATAACAACATTTTAAAAAATTTACAAATATAGCAAAATTTGTCAAATTTCATCAATGATATAGACCATGTTGTAAATATTGGTCTATCACTAATAGATCATATGAGTTTATCACGTATTCTATTTAATTTTGCTATGTTTACAATTTTTCTAAATGTTGTTATAATCTTAATTATTATTTTTCAAATGGTTATCAATTACAATTATCTTTAAAATTTTCTCATTTTTGCGAAATGCATTACAAAACATTGTGTGCGATCTTTTTTTCACTCCATTTTGTTTTCTCTATTCCCTTTACATTTGTTTCTCTCTCCTTTTCAATCTTTTTTTTCTTTAGTTTTTACTTTGGATCTTTAACTAAGATGACCTAAAATTGTATACTATATTACAAGATTGACTTAATTTTTTCAAATTTTGAAGAAATGTCTTAAATTGACTAATATTTTACACAAATATAAGATCCAAATGACCAATTTACCCATATTTATTATTAATAATATACTTTTTAAAAAATGAACAAAGATTAAAATTTGCATTTATTAGATATCCTATATAAATATGGT
Source organism: Cucumis sativus (assembly GCF_000004075.3). NCBI lineage: Eukaryota > Viridiplantae > Streptophyta > Magnoliopsida > Cucurbitales > Cucurbitaceae > Cucumis > Cucumis sativus. The sequence goes on along the minus strand of NC_026655.2, from coordinate 19,528,077 downwards.
AAGTGATTAATTCTATTATGATAATATTATAATAAAAATTATTTCTTAATTATTTTTCTTTTAGTGATTTTGTTCAAAAATTCTTTACTCTCGTTCTCTCTCTCACTTTCCAATTTCTCTCTTCGTCCATTCTTTCTTTCGTTTTGCATTATTTTTCATATATTTCACGTAATTATAGTATATATTGAATAATACGGTGTATATTTTAGTTGTTCTCTATTATATGTAATGTCGAGGAAAACTAAATATATTTGCGACGTAGGAACTTTGATGAAATAATTGAAGATATAGAGAATTATATGAAAAAGTGATTGAATGGAAAAGTGGTTTGTGAATAGTATATATGAAATAATACATTGTATATTTTATGAATGAAAGGTTATACTATCAATTTGTTAAACTAGTTTATAAATAGTATATATAAAATATGTATTTTGTAGTAGTATATAATAATTAAAATAAAAAATATTGATTTGTTACATAATATGTGTATACACTATGATATAATTTTAGTAAGAAAAACTTACCTAACTAAAAGAAAAAGTTGTGAATGTATTATTGAATATATGCAGTAGTATATATAAAATAGAACACAAAACATAAATGTGTTATTTAGTAGCATATGTGTAAAAAATAATATTATATATATATATATATATATATATATATATATATAATGGATATATAATTCGTGTATGAAAGGGTATATCGGACGGAAAAATAGAAAATTAAACAAAATATAATGAACATGACCAAAATATATATCGTCAATACTAGAAGAAAAGACCAAAAAAATTGAAGGATGAAGTCGTTGTCAACGACTGATGGAAGCACTCAAATTATTAACGTGGTAGAGATAATATAAAATCGTTGCGGTCAAAAGAAAAGACAGAAAAAATTGAAGGATAAAGACGTTGCCGACGACAGATGGAAGCCCTAAGAATGTTAACAATAATAGGTTATAGTTGTCTAAAAAATATACTAAATCTTAATCAAGAAAATATAAATTTTAGTTTAGGACATTTGTGAAATTTCTGAGTCAATTTAGATCTTGTACCTAAATAATTCGTTTATGTTATTATTTTTCATGGGTGAGTTTTGAAATCTCGCCCATTTCTCTGTTATCTTTATATATATATTCAGTTTAAAAGAATTTTTACTCTCTTTTTACATAATTTACTTATATTAAATTTTCAAAAACTATTTATCAAATTATTACTCTTTCACAGCTATTTATGAAAATAATACAGTTTTTGTTCTTCTTCCTTGGTCCAGTCTTGATTCTATTTCTTTTTAATTTTTTTCTTCATCTTTATAGTTTAATTTCTTTAATTTAATTAAAATGTGAATTAGTTAAAATGTGAGGAAATTAAGAGTTTTAAGAAATTAGTTAAAATGTGACCGGTAAATATTAAAATGTGTTGAACTAAAAAAAGTTTTAAATGTGTTAATTAATAATTTAAATTAAAAAATAGGATTTTGAATTAAAAAATGTAGTAGTCATCGTTTTAAATAAAAATTATTTAAATTAATTTAATCTTCTCTCACATTTTAATTAATTATTATTTTTAATTTAATATTAATTTATATTTCTCCTTCTAAAGAAAAAAATCCACTTTCCCCGCATTTTAACTAATTTATTTTTCTTTTTTTTACGCTAGAAAAAATAGTAGGAGAGAATCATGACATTCTATAAATTTAAATAATATTAAATTAATAAAAATTTCAAATCAACTAATTAATTAATCATTAAACAATTAGTTAATAATTATTTAAATTATATTTAATTAATATTTCACTTAAATCTTATATAATAAATATTTCTCTAATATTTTGTAGTTTTATATGAATTTAATTAAATTTAATTAAATAACATTAAACTAAACTATTAATTAATAACTAAATTAAATATCTTATATTTAACTGACGTTAAATTTGAATCATATTTAAATATAAATTTTTTCATAACCAATAATTTTAATATGAATCCAATTTACATTAAAATAATCTTTGAACTCATTCAAATATTTTATCTCTTATAAATTAATTTTGAATCATATCCAAAATTAAATTTATATAATAAAGTTTGATTAAAATATAAACTTTACATTCTTATGTATAACAATACATTATACTAAATCCCAAAGTAAAATTGAACATTTCAAATTACAACAAATATAAATAAATTTAATTACTCTTTACGAGTTATGAATGAGATCTAATGGACCTATAGATCAGAAGCTACAACGATATGAGATTAATTAACTAAACTCATTAACCACAACTGAACTCATCTCACTGTCGATATATTTCTATGTCCACATATATAGACCAATCACAATAAGTTAGTCCTTCACGAGTGTTCGCAACTCCAACTGGATCAAATTATCATTTTACCAACGGGTTACCTCTAGCCCTTAAATACCAGTGCTTCTTTAATGAAGAACCTGTTTATAGTCCAACCAATAAATAGAAATCTCTCTCATGCTATAGAGAGGGTAGAGCCATTTGTTCAACTTCTAGAGACACAATTTAAGAGAACATTCATCTACTTACCCTAAAGTGGGGAAGAAGTGAATTTCATCTTGTGTAATTATGTTCTCACCTCCCTATCACTCGATCTTGTCCCTATAATAATAAGCATATTAAGTCGACGATCTGGACACTCTGACCCGTACAAATCAAAAGACAATCCCTTGCGAATAGGAGTTCGTAATATACTAAGGATTAAAACTAAAGTTACCTAGGTCATCTTAGTGAAATAGAAACCTAACTAGTTAACAAAGTTACATCTAGTGGTTACTATTTCATGGTTCGATCTTATGAAAATTTATTGCATAGAATACCATCACTCACAATTCATCTACACGACCACGTTGGATAATTGTGTTTGTATCAAATACAAAGTAAGTCGTATCCGTAGTGTTACCACTACAAGAAACCAAAACAATTACGATGCCAGAAACAATGTCGGCGAAAAGTGCGTGCGTCTAATAACTTAGAATGTTAGTTTATTGGATTTTGGTTATTAAGACAAAACTAATAATATAATCAATAATATTTATTTGAAATTATAATAATAACACTTTATTAATAACAGTCAATAAATTATATTTACGATCGACGAATTTTAGGACATAAATTCCAACAATATAGTAGCATTATTTGTCTTCACAAATCATTCCCTTATACAATTTTAATATGTTGTCGCTCACCACCAAGACTATAAATGGATTGTCATATTCCAGAACGCTATATAGTACATTCATGTCCAACTCATTGAATGTATTTGAAGAAAATTCATGTTCACAACCATCGAAGTTCATCTCTTTGAATTCATCACCATTTTCTGTTTTAAAGTCTCTATATTTACTGTTAGCTAGCATTTCTTTATCATCACACACTGGTTGTGCATTTAAGTTTAAGTGCAAATTAGATTCTATATTCCATTTAAGTTTTTACGTGGAGGTTGGTCATAATCAACCCCATCAACAATATTTATCATATGACCATTTGCAAACAACATAAATGACACATATTTGCTTGTCATTTTTTGGTTGGTTTCGAATTTCACATTGAATGCTTATACATCTTCTTCATATTAGTACTTCTCCTTCTTCATATTCTCACATCTTCTTATTCGTGATTTTTTCATCTCCTCTTCCATAATCTTTTCCTTATTTGTCATTTCTCATTTTCGATGTCATCTCTTTATTCTTTTTTCATTATCACACTACAAGAAAATATGTATTTCCTAACGGACAACACAGATGCCGGAAAAAAAGCTTCTCTCGACATCATAGAAGCTCTGTTGGGAAAGGTTGACAATCTCGATGCGACATAAGGTGACGTCGATATAAGGTAATTTAATAAAAAAAATTATAAACTTCTCCCATACATAACAGTGTCAGAAGAAGTTTATAATTTTTTTATTATATTTAACTCATCCCAATATAGTATATAATTTGTTGTTATTGTTCTTTATGTTCTCGGTTCTCCCTTCTGGTGTCATTGTGGCCCCTACCTCTTCCGGTTAGTTATTTATTTAAGTTAATTTTTGCTCCAAAATTCTAAATCCTACTTCTAATTTTGTCTTAGCTTTGCTAATTTTTTCATTTGTTTGCTTAGATATCATTCTCGGTTTTGCAAAAACAAAAAATAGAGGATCTCCCGACACGCAAATATAGCATCGAGAGATACCTTGACATCTCTCGACGCACAAATATAGTGTTTGAAGATCCCTTGACATCTCCCAACACTTTATTTTGTGCGTCAGGAAATGTCAAGGGATCTTCCGACACTATATTTTGTGCGTCGGGAGATCCATTACCGACTTATTTTCTTTGACTCTGATCCCGACGCATATTTATGCGTTAGAAAAGGATTTTTGACATCCATTTTCTTGTAGTGCATGTTAGATATTGTATCTTCTTCTTTCACTATAAATCTAAACAGTAGTTTAACAAAATCACTTAGATTTGGTACCCTCACGTTACATCAATAGTGTCCAAATCAATATTGAAATTGAATCTTAGAGAAGAAGTAAGAAATTATTAGATAACTCATAAGAACCATTATAAGAGTTTCAGTAGAATTTATTTTGATTTTATCAAAATTAGGATATAGAATTTCCTAATCTCTAGTGGGTTATGATCAAATTTGATATTATCTTCACTTTTTGGCCTTATTTGCTCTTTTAACAATATTAATATTGATAATTATTCCAAATGGTTAAAATCAAGCTTTTTTGTAAAAAAAATATATTTTAAATGTTAGATTTTTTTTCAATAGTAAATAATCAAGAAATGACAGGAAAAAATATTTAAATTAAAGTTTTTTTAGATGGTAGAAAAGATAAAAAGTGATATAAGAGTTTAAATAAAAGTGGTGAAGTCTCTTCACCCGTTTTTCCTTCTTTATTTTATTTTATTTTAATAAGTAGGAAAAACTTGTCCTTATCAAAGGGTAGCATTATTTTGATAATAAGTTTTAAAAAACAACAATATTTTAGTAAAATATTCTTTTAAAAAGTATAAGGGTTAAAATTAAATTAAATTAAATTAAAAAGATAAAAGATAAGATGTTTTACACTTTGGATTCACCCTTAGGTTACATCCATCTTCAATTGTACTAATGTGGATTACAATGAGTAAAATAAAGTGTGCTTAACCTTCCAACTAATCTCCCCTCCATCTCTAACACACTTCGTATGATATCGTTTAGGATTAAATAACTGTTGATATAATATTAATAATTTGAATTTTTCAATCACCTATTGATATCACAGTCCATCAAACATTACAAATACAATAAAAATTATCACAATCCATCAAGCGGTATCGATATCGGATAACAATAAATATGTCAAAATTGAAAATTTTAGCAACGATAATGATAACCACAACAATAACTATATTGGTAATGATAATGACAAGACATAATTTTCAGGCGTAATCTGATTGAACCCTCTCAATCCATCCAATCGATTGTATTATTTTATTACAGATTACAAATTTGGATGGGAGTTTGATGGTATGAGTATAATTGCTTAACACAAGTGAACGATCCTAAAATTAATGAAATGGTGTCCATTATTTTATTCTCATTGATCTATTACATTTATACGGGTAAACATAAGGTGGGCTAAACCGAAGTTAATTCCAAATGGCTTTTAATTAATTCTATGATGCCACGTTCCTCAATTTTCCATCTTTTCTTCACAATGAACTTCTGGGATTCTCCTTGGACTTGTTACAATCATCAAGATATTGCTGATAAGCATAGGAAATAAAACCCCAAACGGCCAAAGCCATTGCAACACCTTTCATCCCACTCATCTTATCGTGAAAAATGATCACTGCTGCAACAGGAACTACAGGCGATCCCAGAACAGATACAGCATTGGAAAACAGAGAAGAAACCTCAGCTATCAAACCAACACACCCAACAGTGTACACTTTCCACACAATGGCTGTCCAAATCAATGTCATAAAATAAGAGACTTTCCCCAACTCAAACTCATACATCTCCTTCTTCAAACCCCTCCACTCTCCACTCACAAATAGCCCCACAACAATGGCTAGACAAGCAACAAACGACCGGTAAACGATCAAGTCGATAATGGCCTTGAATGACTCACTTTTGATGACCTTGTTGAAGAACAGCTGTGTCAAAGAAAGCACTAGGCCATAGCCTGCTGATCCAGCAATGGTGCAGAGGAAGCCAAGTATGTATTTGGCCTTAGAGGTCTTGTTGTTGGCTGAACCATCTGATTCTGTTTGAAAGACAAGGAGGGTGGAGGAGATGGTGAGGAGAACAAGGGAGTTGATGATTGGAGGAGTGAACTTTTGGGAGTTGAGGAAGAAGGAGAAGATGGCATTGAAAGCTAATTGTGAGGAAGAGATGAGGGAATAAGTGGAGACAGGGATGTACATGAGGCCAATGGAGAGTAAGTAGCAATCTGCAGCTAAAAGCAGTCCTAATGTGAGATAAACCATAACTAGTTTCAACAGGGTTGGTTGTTGTTCTGTTTGTGAAATGTTGTTGTTTGTGTTTGTTTTTTGATTGGTTGCTATTATGATGTAATAAGAAAAGAAGATGGGGAAGCCTGCTACTTGGACCAAGGTTCCAAGCCATTTGCTTTTGCCTCCTTTGTCAAAGTACAGTCTTCCAAGGAGGGTTGCCACTGCCTGCCCTAGAAGGATAAAGATGATATAGACAAAGATCTTTAGCCACTTCATGTAATTTGCTTTATGGGTCATTTTTGTTTGATTGATGATTGTTTGTGAAGATTCTGAGGTATTTCCTTCTTTGGCTAGCTCGGCTGATTCTGAATGATGACAGTTTAAAATGAAGAAGATTAGAAGAGATTAGCCATAAACATATAGGTTTGATGGCTTAAGTCTCCTAAAATTACTTCATAGAATGTCAAATAGGTGTTGAATCTTATTCATCATAAGCATTGAATTTGAGTTAAGGTTGCAAATGCATATTCGGCTATAAATCCTTTTTAATTCCCTCTTTTTCTATTTTCTATATCTTTTTGTAATTTAAGGATTACTCTCATTTCATCTCAACAATGAAAAGCTTTGTTTCTCTTTAAAAAAAAAAAATAGAGCAGGAACATTTTGAATCCATGTTTTCTCATAATTTTATCTGTCATTTAAATTTCTGACAAATCTCCAAATAATTTTTCTCAAGATTTGCTAATTTTGTTCCATGTTCTTTTTTACTCTGTTCATGATTTGATGAACACTGACCTGTTATTTGGATGTACTTTTCTTGATTTTCTCCCATGAATGAAAGTGAAGAGCTTCCTCAGTGAAACGCAGAGTGACCAGCTATGAAGAAGCAGAAGAAGAAGAAGAGAAATCAGTATTTATTAATGAATAATAGTAGTAAATACAAAAAAGAAAAAAAGAAAAAAAGGTTTTGGATTGACTTAATATGAGAAGCCTACAAACTCTTTTCTCAGAAAGAGTCTTTTTCTGGGACAACAATTGGACCCTGTTGGCTCAACATGACAAATGCACCAAAACAAAAGTTGAGAAGACACAAAATAATTTATTATTATTATTATTATTATTATGAGATGAGAAACTCTTCATTTTTTGAACTATATAAGAACATTTGAATGTGAATAAATGCATAATTTTTATTTCAACAACACTGCTAGGATGGGGCATGAGAGATCAAGTTGATGAATAGTAGAATAATCCACTTTTTAGAGAATACAAGTCAAAATTGGAGAGGATAAAAAAAATTATTGTTTCTATAGTTCCATTTTCTTTTTGCTTTTATTCTTTCTAGAAAAAAGGAATAAACTTATCATGATATATATTTGGGAAATTACCCAAAAAAAAAAAAAGAGAGAGAGAGAGCCTAAAAAGAGAGGGGAATAAATAAGTTTTAGGATTGAGTTTGACAAACTAGATTTTTAGGACAAATTGGAAGTGAAAGGTCCAAATTGTCCTTCATTCATTTTCCCTCCCTTTTCTTCCCTTCAACTAAAAAACAAAACAAAACATTAAAAAAAAGAAAAAAGAAAGAAAGCTCGTTCTTCACCTCACGTTGAACTCTCCCGCTTCCACTTCAACTTCGGTGCCTTCGATGAATGCCTTTCTGATCCATTTTTTCTCCACGTCTCTCTGTTTTTAGTGTCGACTTTAACTTCGGTGAACGCTTCTTCATTCCTTCTCCGCTCCTTTTCGATTTCAACGTTGTTTTCATCCTCTGATGAATGTCTCTCCATTTCTTCTCCACTCCTCTCCGTTTCCAATGTCGTATTCATCCTCTTTGAAGTTAAGTGAGTAATCAAATTTGAGTTTTTATTTTTTTATTTTTATAGATTATTGTTGTTTAAGTTGTCTGGTTGAGATATATGATTTTTGTTGAAAAAATTATGTAATGTGCCATATAGATATACCATTAAATTTGTCTGACCCCTTTATTTGATGTCATTTGAGATTTTTCAGCAAACAAATTGATGCATATGTTCACCATGACAGTATTATGTGCTAAAGTAATGTAAGAAATTTGTTAGGATGATTGTTTCATTTTCTCGTGATTGTTTTACAGTTGATTTATAAAAATAAATTGTAACTATAGGCACACACTCATATATATATATATATATATATATGATTAGAAAGAGAATTTAATTACCTGATGAGTAAGAAACTGATAGAGAGAGGGATTCAACATATTTGGTATCCCATCCAAACTCAACAAAGCTACCACTAGAATAATGTTGAAAGTCATTATCATTTTTAGAGTTAATCACATTATTATAATCAACAACAGCCTTGTTGCTCTCTCTACTTTGTTGATGTTTTTAGTGATATAGTTCCAATAAAATAGAGCTTTGTTGCCTTATATAACTAAGCAGCTCCTCATATTAATTTGTCCTATGTCCAATTAGTTTATTTAGAATTCATTTGTTAGAGAGAATTTGAAAACAAGTGATTCAATTAAAATAAAGTTGTATACTTCATTTTTTAAATATCTATTTGGTACATGACATATTTGGAAATTAGATTCTAATTGAAACAATTTTTTGACATTTGTATTTGATGCTCTATATTTGTATTAGTTATAAATTACCCTAATAAGTTTAGAGTGGTTCTATGCATGTTTAGTAAGTTTATTAGGCTCTAATGTTTTACCTCGCATATATCTTGCATCTATCAAAATTTCACTAGGAGTTTCAAAATGAAATTGCTACCCTTCATAAACCATTTAAAGCGATTCAATGCATGTTTAAACTTTGGAAGCTCTGTTGAATCATTTTCTTCCACATTGAATTTCATACCTATCTAAAAGTACCCTAAATTAAAGGAAAGTATAAGCACACTAATACTACATACCAAGATAGGAACCATCATTGAAAAAACAATTACTCAACCTCTAATTTCCTTCTCATACCTTACTTTAAAAAATGGTTGCTTGTTCACTATCCAATTTTTTTTTGTTAATTAATTTAAAGAAATAATGAACCATAAGCCACAAATACCCAATTTCAAAGGAAAATAAGAATTTACCTCATATAAACTCCAAGCAAAGAAAGTCATGAACACAAAAGGCAACTGTTGACTCTGATTTAGAGACTAATCTTGTATGCTCGACTTCTAGGTGTATGAAATTGGATTGGTACACGTTAATCTATTGTGGCCTATTTCTTTACATCGATCACACTTATGCAATTTTGGTGCTTCACCGACACTTGGAATTCTCTTTTTCTTCGGTCGACCAACTCTTTTGACTACTTTAAGAGGAATGCATATGATTATATGACTGAAGAAAAAGAGTCATATAATCATATGCATTTTCATATAATCAAGAGTTAGTCGACACTTGGAATTCTCTTTTTCTTCAAGACACCCTCACACTCGTTCATATGCATTTCATAGGCAAGACTATGACCAATCACTCCTTTTTGTCTACTACTTTCGACTAGAAGAGCGGTAATGAACTTTAGATTTTTCTTTGCAATCTTTCGCAAGAGCATCTCTATGTTGCGGGATGTTAACCGATTCACTATTCATCTCAACTGGCTCCCATGTAAAGGTATCATTTTTGAATCATATGACTCGTATGATTCCCATATAGCCAAAGTGGTCCCTATCATGTTATCACACAAGCCAACTTGAACTTCACCAATATATATGAATTTCATTCGCATTTAATGTATCCATTGCAATTGGAGGATGAAGGTTTAAGTTATGAACTTGGTTGCTCCCAGATACTGAATTGTAATCTTTGTTTTACACTTTCTTGCTGTGATTGATTTTAGACTAAAATGAAACGTATAAGAAGACTTCTAATGAATGTTTACTAAGAATATAAAACTTCAAATCATGGTCATTGCTTAACTCAAATGGAGGAGCTTTGTTTTTCACTTTTATCTCATATATGCATCTTATCGGTATGTCGAACTCTGTAGGGTCAACTTCTGCAAGGTTATATAATTCTGTTTGTAAATCTTCATTTGTTATTTTTTTACTGACAACAATGTCTTTTAACATGCCCCTTCGTACTTTCTTCGTCCCTCATCCCATGTACCACCGTAACACACTAAAATTTCAACATGTGACATCCTTAACTACCTAAAACGTTTTAATTCCTGCAAAAATTGATTTGAAGTTAGAATTTTGACATACCACATAAAAAAGTGTAGGACTTATTTTGCGAGATTAAAAAACAGTAGTTAAAAACTAAATAAAACATTCATAATCACACCCTAAATAAGTATATGACTAATTTAGCCTTGGGCATTTAAAGTTTGGCAGCTGTGAGATGTTTACGAGATTGCGAGATAAAAAAAAGAATAGTTAAAAGTACCCTAAATCACATAAGAACAAGTATATAATTCACTAGAACCTACTTGATGCCTGCAAGATGTTTGCAAGATAAAAAAAAAAAAAAAAAACAAGTAACTTGTTGACATTCTTTGAAACAACCATAAATCAATATAACACAACATAATACGGATGAAAAAATAACGAAAAAACAAAAAAAAAAAAGTTTTATTAAAACACACTGCAGTCCGTGGAACGTTCATTGGAGGAGAGGATGACGGCACCAGAGTAGAAGCCAGAAAGTTGACAACCTTTTCACATAGGAGAAGAACGGAAAATGTTTTTTCTTTTTCTTTACCTATTGTGTTTTACACGTTAAAGAGAGGTTGAAGATAGAAGCAAGGAAAAGTAAACTTAAATAAAGGCACTTTACACATTTCACTTCCAATATGTCCTAAAATTTTCAAAATTTATTTCCTACGTCATTTTCAGCCTATTTTTGGCAATTTCCCTATATATTTGTGAAATTGTTTTCAAATTTATCAAAATGAATCAAAATATCAACAACAAATATTGATGGACTACTATCATCTATCATTGATAGATGTTGATTTATTAGTGTTTATCACTAATAAACTTGTAAAATTTTGTTATATTTGTAAGTATTTTTATTTTCCAAATTCATAGGTCTAAGTTGGAAAAATATTTGAAGATTTTAGTAAAGCAGATGAGAACAATTTGTTTTGTTTTGTTTTTTTTTTTTTCTTAAAGAACAATATTCGTTTTTACATTTTTGGAGAGAAGATGTAGCATTTCAGTCGAACTTATGGCTTTCTTTAGGTTGGGAATAAACAATAGAACTTAGAAATTTCGCAAGGTGTGACAAATGATCCTTGGTGGGGATCTTAATGAAATAATGTGGATAATGACAGGCTTGGTGGCTAATTACAGAGAGAACTTTAGATGTGATTGCAACCTTATTGAGTGAGGTGTAAAGGTCCATGTGTTTACTTGGCATGAGAGAATAGAAATAACATTTGACTTCAATATTAAAGATGTGTTTGTGATGGTGCTCCTCATGTTTGATTTTTGAGTTGGGTTGTGTTTGGTGAGGAAGAGGAGATTTATTGGAATCAACGTTCATGTTGATGTGAAGGTTGGCTGAAATCATGGTGTGTGTGGTCTGAGGGTGCTTCGTTCTTCTATTGAAAGTATTTTCATTGATTATTTTAGGAATGAGGTGATTGAAGAGGATGCTATAGGGAATTTGGATCCTTTATGTAACATATTGCTTCTATTACAAAAGCTGAAGTCGAAAATGTATTAAGATATTCTAATATATGGTGAAATATATTTGTAAAATAATGGAAAGATGTTTCCATATTAAGAGATATTATTTAGGAACATAGATTTTAGTTTTATTTAATTTTGATTTTAGTATAATATATGATTTTACGGAAGGAAGAAAAAGAAGCAGTAGTAAAGAACTTTTAATGTGTGATAGTATAAAAGCAGGAAGAAGAAAAAATCTTAGCCTTGGACTAAAAACAAGGATCAGTTGATATCTTGTTTTGTCCTACGGATCCATGGAACATTGAAAACAAATATTTATAACATACTTTTAAATGCTTTGTAATTCTACAAAAGATGTGAAATTTGTCCACATTTCTTCACAATGAACTTTTAGAATCTTTCTTGGACTTGAAATCATCAACATACTGCTGATAAACATAAGCAATGAAACCCCCAATCGCTAAAGCCATGGAAGCAACTTTCAGCTTACTCATGTTATCATGAAAGACGATCACCGCCGCAACAGGAATGATAGGCAATCCCAGAACACCTACAGCATTGGAAAACAGAGAAGAAACCTCAAATATCAAAGCAATAGACCCAACAGTGAAAATTTTCCACATAAGGGTATTCCAAACCAATGTCATAAAATAACACACTTTTCCCAGTTCAAACTCATTCATCTCCCTCTTCAAATCCCTCCACTCTCCACTCACAAAAATCCCAACAACAATCGTTACACAAGCCACCAACGACCGGTACACAATCATGTCCACAATCGCCTTGAACGACTCGCTTTTCATCATCTTGTCGAAGAACAACTGTGTTAAAGATAGGAGTAGGCCATACCCTGCTGCTCCAACTATGGTACAAACGAAACCAATCATGTTTTTAGCCTTAGACTCCTTGTTTTTGACTGATCCCTCTGATTCTGTTTCAAAAAACAGGAGGGTGGAGGAGATGGTGAGAAGAACAAGAGAGATGATGATCGCAGGAGTGAATTTTTGGGAGTTGAGGAAGAAAGAGAAGATGGCATTGAACGCTATTTGTGAGGAACAAATGAGGGAAAAAGTTGAGACAGGGAGGTACATTAAACCAACGGAGAATAGGTAACAATCAACTGCTACAAACAACCCCAATGAGACATAAATCATAATCAAATTCCACACTCTTGGTTGTTCTGTTAATTTTGAAATAATGTTGTTGTTGTTGTTGTTGTTTGTGTTTGTATTATGTTTGGTTTTTGCTATGAAGTAATAATAAGGAAGGAGGATGGGGAAGCCTGCTACTTGGACTAAGGTTCCAATCCATTTGCTATGACCTCCTTTTTCAAAATACAGTCTTCCAAGGAGATTTGCAACTGTTTGTCCTATAAGGAGGATGATGATGTAGAAAGTGATCTTAAGCCATTTCATGTAATTTCCTTTTCGGTTCATTTTTTCTTCGTTGATGATTGGTTCTGAAGATTCCGAGCTGCTTGCTTCTTTGTTTATCTCATTAAATTCTGAGCTTGCTTCTATGGCTATATGATCTGATTCTGTGTTGTGACAGGTTAAAAAAATGATGACCATTAGCAGATAGAACATAAAGCCATAGAACATTTGTTTTGCTGATGAGTGGATTCTCAGTTTGGTTCCTTTTGTTGAACAGTGAACTTCTTACATAAATGAAATCAGCTTCTTCTCAATGCTAAACAATGTGAATGCATTTAATGTTATGTATTAATTATCACTGTACTAGAAGGTTGTCAGGTTTCATAATGCTTTTGTTTCCATCCAATTTACTTACTGTGGTTTAAACATTCTTAGTTTTGGAAACAAAACAACCTCTTGAAACATTGTTTTTAAAATTTGAAGTTAACAGAAAGTTGGAAAGGAACCAAAGAAAATTATAGGACTAGAAACCAGAATTCAACTTTTTCTTCAAACCGAAGTATAGAATTGAAGAAAAGAAAACATAAAACTAAAAATAAAAACGTAATTTAGCAACGCGTAAAGAAATATAATAATTTTGAAACTTTTAGCACTCTTTTTACACAAAAGAAAATAGAAAGAACATAAACTCACATCTCTATTTCTTTCCTTTGAACAAGAATGGAATGAGAAAGTCTTCCAATATCATCAAAATTTATGGACTTCTAAAATGAAATAAACTATACATACAAAAAGAAGAAAGAAACTCGAATGTGATAAAATTAAAAAACTTATAAAATTCCCGTTTTTTAGAAATTTATTATTGATTTAGAGAATACTAACCTGTAATTAGTGGGAGATTTTCTTGAGTTTGTCCCATGGCTACAAATTTATGGCCCCAGTTTTCTTTTAAATTACAAAACACCAAAACTTCTAAGAAGACATCAAAAGTAAATATATTTGTTCTATATATATATATATATATGAGGAAACCCTTCATTATTCCCAACTATTATTTTAGTTTAAAGAAGAAAAAAAAGAACATTTAAAGGGTGTTTAAGAATCAAGGAATAAGAATAATAGAAAATGTGAGCAGACTTTATTTTATTTGAGTGTTTTGTTTATTAAAAATCAAGAATGAGAATAAAATGTATGAATCACCTTAAATTTGAGAACATTACTTTTATTATTGAGGCTAAAAAATAAATTGTAAAATTAGTCATTTGGAATTAGTTTCAGTCAAAATTGGTTAAATAACAAAAATAGTAATACAACAACAATAATTTTTTATTTTAATTATGTTAATAAGTTTGATTATCTTTCAAAATTTTGTTTAACGGAGTTTTTATGTTTATAAATATGTTAATGTTAAAAAGCACAATTACTTTTGAATTTTGAGAGTAGAAAGTTGTTATTGCAAAAAGAAGTTTATTAACTTATAAGCTTTGATTTTGAGCTCATAAATTTTTATAAGTTTTCTTTTGTTAAGTAATGCATTTTAAAAAGTTCCCTAAATTTTGTTATAAAGCTATTGAAGTTTTGATTTATTTTATAATTTTTATTTTTTAGTTATGTTTAGTAACTTTTTTTTAAGTAAGTCTATTTTTTCTCTTTTTTTTTTTAATCAAAATTTGCATATATTTTATATAAGAGTTGGATTCTAGCTGAATTTATAAAAATTAAAAAAAAAAAAAGCATATTTTTAAAAACTACTTTTTGATTCTTTAAAGAATGGGTAAAAAATGGAAAGAAAGAAAACTTTTGAAAATAAAAGTAATATTTATCAACTTAACTTAGGAAAAAGACGAAAAATCAAATAGTTATCAAATTAAACCTCGATATTGTGTTTTAGGTCAACGTAACACCAAAATTGTTGAAACGAAATTAAGAAGCATATTTTATGAGTAAGATTTTCTTCTTCTTCTTAATTGCTTTATAGTTTTAATTAATTTTAGAAGTTTTTTAAAAAATATAACAAACCGCCAAAATATTTACGTTAGAACAATTTTGAAAACAGAAAAAGCTCACACACCCACAATGTAAAATACCAAAATTATATCAGTCAACATGCGATAAATCGACCACACGCACCCAATACACGATCTTGTAGATTTTGATACGTGATCTCGAGCATACCATGCCACGAGATGCTCTAGGATGAAAGAATTATGCTTTTAATTCATTCGATCCTGAGAATCCAATGCATCGAGATGGCAGGTGATGAAGATCTACACGATCGTGTACTTCATTTAAAACAATGATTTTCAAATTTAAACAATCGTGTAGATCATGATATATGACCTCGAACCTCAGCTGCAGTTAGATGCCTTGGGATGAAAGAATTTTTCCTTTAATTTATTCGATCTCAGGAATACAATTCCTTGAGATGTCCCCGGATGAAAGAATTCTTCTTTTAGTTATTGGATCTCGAGCCTTAGTGGCATCGAGATTGCATGGGATGAAAGAGTTCTGTCTTTATTTTATTTGACATTCCCCAAGATGAAAGACTTTCGCCTTTAGTCATTCGATCTTAGGCATACATTGTCCCAAGATGCTCCAGGATGAAAGACTTCTGCTTTTAGTTATTTGATGTCAGACATACATTATTACCTCAAAATGTCCAAAGATGAAATGTTTATGTCTTTAGTTATTCGATCTCGAGTCTTAATTGCATTGAGATAATCGGTAATTAATAAATCATAAAGGAGAATATAAATCGCAAGGGTATATATAGAATTTATGAAAAAATAATCGTGTATCATGGGCTGTTCTTATTTTATCACACGGATCGTAAACATTTTGAGTTTTTGTTACATTTTTTTTTTTGTGTAAACTACTCTTAATTTTATTTCAAAATATTATATTTTTAAATGAGCAAATAAATTTGGTTAGTTGGTTGGTATAAATTACATTGAATTGAAATTTCAAATATTGAATTGGTACACAATTTATTTTTAGGCATCAAAGGATTCGAAGAAGGCCCATAAAAGATCTCTATTGAGTTTAAGGCTTGAGACTTTAAACCCTTTTACTGGAGATCTGAATATGGAATAGAGGATCTTGCAAAGTGAAAATCCCACAAACTCAAGAATAGCAAATTTTAAAAATATTTTGATTTATAGAAAAATCGTATGAAGTAGACATTTTTTTCCTTATTTTTCAGTCGATTTTATCCTTGTAGGTTAAAATGATATTTGTTTTTGGGCTCATATGATTTAATCAACATCCCCTATATTTATGCCTATAATTTATTCAGATTTTCGTATTTGTTAACGATTTATTTAGTTGGGGTGGTTAAAATTAAAATTGTATCTTACCCCTATAATTATGATGCATTTAACATATATATTATTATTTTAAGAAAAATTGATTTTCTTCTGTAATTGTAAGTGTGGTGGTTGATTGATTTCCTTAAAACTTTTCATATTTCTAGTAACAATTTATTTAACCTAATAACAAATTAAAATTAAAATGGTATCTTATCTCTATAATTAAGATGCTTTTAACGTATATATGATTATTCTAATTTTTTTTAATATTCTCTTATAATTTTCCTACTTGATTGATTTTCTAAAATGATGTCAAACATCATGTCAAAATTTTAAATTTATCTTGTTAATATCCTTTATCCATTTTTCATAATTTTTATTTAAAAATAGATTTTAAATTTTGATTTGAAACTGTTAAAATACTAAAATTTGCTTTAAAATTTTATAAAAATAGGTATTGTTAATAATAATTTGAATTTAAAATTTTATCATCCCTAAAATTGTGCTAAGATTATCCCCTTATGTTATTAAAAAATTTATTATCCTCTAAAATCGTGTATTTGCTTCATATCTCTAAAATAATGACAAATATAAATTCAACATTTTTGGATTATTTATATTTCAAAATATTTATAAAAAGTTTGAATATTTTATTTTTGTAAGGAATTAACTGACAAGAGAGGATTTGTTTTATTTAAATTGGAAAAGATAAAAAGGAAAATGAAGATATTTAAGGGAAAATAATAATAATAATATTTATAATAATTATTTTAAATATATCTCTCGGTCCGCGTTCTCCGTGTGTCTTCCTCACTCTCACCAAACCCTAGCCGCTGACGACACCTCCATCTCCGTTTGAGTGTTCTCCGTCCAGTCGAAATCTTCACCTTCGTAGCCATCCTCTTCGTTATGTTGATGAAGAACTGCGCCACAAGGAAACGTCTCCTCTGCTGCACACCACTAGCGCATTTTTACTTCATCTGAAGCTAAACGCATTTGCGCCACTTGTCCCTTCGCGCAATGCACGCCTAGCTGTGTTGGTCTTCTTCATTACCATTTATTCGACGGTTCTGCCAAAACTTCCAACCACCGTCAGTCGCCGGATTTTAGTGACTTTGTGGTTGTTGGGGTTTTGTTGTAGTTTTTCTTAATTACCCCTTTAGATCTTTTGGAAGAGACCAAAGAGAATAGAAGACAGAAGGGGAGAATACAAGGTATGTGATTGATGTTTAATCTCGAACACATTGTATTTGGGTGTAATTACACTGTATCTGTCCTAAAATCAAGAGGATATATTGTTGCTGTAATTTAAAAGAATAATTAAATAATCAAAAAAATAATTTATATTCACAATTGTATCTATATATAACCTATAATTAAAAACTAAAAAAATATCACACTTTACATTTTTTCTTTCGGACCTTGACAAAATTTCAGAGATCACTTGAATGTGCGTGCAACAATTGAGAAGTATAATCGTGTTGAGAATAAAATTCCCTGAGAAGCAGAGCTCAAACGAGCGAAGAAGAAAATCCCTTGAAGAAGAGCACCTTTGCGCCAAACGAAAAAGAATCTGTAATATCGATTTGATGAAGAAGATGGTTGTAATTGGTTTGATGAAGAAAATGGTCGGCAAGAAGAAAATCATTTTATTTGCACCGAATGTATGAAGGCTTTGAAGGTTTTGAGAAGGACGAAGCTTGAAGTTTCAATCTTTTCTGCGACTGATTGAAAACTTTGAAGATTTAAAGGAGACGAAAGAGTTTCAGGATTTTTTTCGATAGAATCTACGAAAGTGGAAGATAGGGAAGCTAGATTCTTTTCGGCTTTGAAGAGTTTCAAAAGAGAGTGATGCACAATTTCAATGATGTGTTATTTAATTACATGGTATTTGGATTTTAGGTGAATAATTGTTTTTTGAATTGGGTAGAGATATTTCAGACATTGTTCAATTTATTTATTTTTCAATTTTACAGTTTTTACTATTCTAACAATTTAAAAATAATTTTGCTATTTTTCCAAAATAAACCTCCTAATTTGTCATTTTTCTTATCAACCCTTTTGCAAATCCTTATTTTTCCATGAATAAATGGTGCATGATTTAAAGATGAGGGAATTCTCCAAGGTCAATCTCAAAACTTGTTATGTTGCAACTTTTGATTTTTCCTTTTTTTTAAAAAATACTTCTATTATTATTTTTGTATCAATAGTGAAAAGAAATGTATAAAGATGCGTGATGTTCAGGTTGCATCCAAATATTATCGAACAAAATAAGATAAATTTTACTTTTACTTCTATTCACTTTTACCAAAATTAAGAATAACTTGGGCCTCACTCCAAATTTTGTAAAAGTTCCCATTTTTCATTCCTTCCCAAAGATTTTCATTCTTTTATTTCAACTCAATTGTCGATCAATATACAGGGTGATCCATCTTATTCTTGTTTTTTATTTCAACCAAATGATAAATATTATTAAAACAAGACGAATAAGAATGATAAGACTCACATAAGATCACATAAGAAAACATATAAGGAATTCATAATCACATTTTCTTAAATTGAAAAAAATGTTCCTATCTTCTTGTTTGTTGACATATTCTTGTGCTTTGCTCCAATTCCTTCACAAATTGAGCTTCTCCTCACATTCAATTAAAATTTTAAACATTGAGCTCTTGTTTTGAATTAGGGACGAGATTTATTGAAGGTGTCGTGCTAGGTTAGGCCTTTCCAACTCAATTCACAAGTAATAACATTAACCATTACATTCATCAAATTCGCATGGAACATTTTGTTGAGTTAGGACCATGCACCCAAGGAAGTTCAACCCAAACCACAATAAGAGCCTTACAAGGAGGTCATTCATACCGAGTTAAAAATAATAAAAAGTTCAAATATCATTTTTATTAGTGTAAACTATCGTATCATCTTAGTTCTTATAATTTAATTCATTTACTTTTCCATGAATTTTACCATAACTTATGGTTAGTTTATTGTAAGCTTTTTCTTTTAAAAAACAATTTCTCCAACTAACCTTTCTTCTAACCTTTTATATAAATTATGACATTACTTAATCGATCACAAACAACTTGAAACCAATAAAAAAAAAAAAGTTAGTTTACACTTTTAAAAGTATGAAAATAATTAAGATAAAATAGACTCAAACTTGCCTAACTTTAAATTTAAATGTGAACATTATTCTTGACAAAAACTTACACTTTGTATGTACTTGAGAACAAACAAGAGATCTCGTGTTTAAATTCACTTATTCTAATTTATAATAAAAAAAATTACAACGAAAATAAATTTAACCTTTCTTTTTTTCCTTTGTTCAATAGGTATGTTAAATTTATACAAAGTACTTGATTTTTGTTTCGGAGAACATGTACTCCTGTATGTTAGAATGGAATAAGTTTTTTGTTATGTCCACCAAGCTTATAAATATGAGAGTTTTTTTGAAATAAAATTATTATTATTCAACTAAATTAGGGCATATATATCTATTACAAGTATCAATGTATCACCACTCCAAACAACCTTTAACCAATGCCAAGATTTGAAGTCAACTACAACAACAACTCTGCTACCTATAAACATTTTAGAAAAGATGTGAACTTTGTGTATTTCTTCACAATGAACTTTTGGAATATTTCTTGGACTTAAAATCATCAACATATTGCTGACAAACATAAGCAATAAAACCCGGCCCCAATGGCCAAAGCCATGGAAGCAAGTTTCAGCTTACTCATGTTATGATCAAACACAATCAGTGTCGCAGCAGGAATGATAGGCAATCCCAGAGAACACCTACAACATTGGAAAACAAAGAAGAAACCTCAAATATCAAGCAATAAACCCAACACTCAAAATACTCCACATAAGGGTAATCCAAACCAATGGGATAAAATAACACAATGTTCACACGAGATTTCGGAGAAATGTAATTCGTGTAATTAAACTTTGTATATTGATGAATATAATAGATAAAATCTCTAGTATTTATTCATTTTATGCTTTCTCTCGAATACAAGTTAAAACTTAGAACTTCTTGATTCTCGGTCTTTATGATGTTATAGTTGTAAGTCGATTTAAACTTCGACCTTCTGGAATCCAAGGAAAGTTTAATCTTCCAAGTCTTCAATCTTTCAGAAGTTGTTGATCTTGAGGTTGAAACGAACTTGCACGTCTTTGAGAGCTTGTAGAAGTTTGAATCTTCATAGTTTCAGTACTTCAGAGCTTTAATTTTTTCTTCAACTAAAGACCCCCCAAATGAGTGGCAAACGTCTCTATTTATATAAAAACGTCATGGGCATTTGTTTGATGGACTTAAGCTTTGGCTCATTTGCCTTATTGAACTTGGGTCCATCTGTTTGTTGGGTTTGAATTGGGTTGGGTTGAGTAAACTTAATTATCCAAACGCGTTAAAAAAATATAAAGCTTTGATCCATCTGTTGTTGGGTTTGAATTGGGTTGGGTTGAGTAAACTTAATTATCCAAATCCAATAAAAAAAATATAATTATCACAATATTTGTTGTGATGATGTGACAGAATTTAATGAGTCAAAATTTCTTGCTCAACAAATGCCCCTTTCGAGATTAGTGCATGTGTATGTGTGTGCGAGTCTTAAAAACGATAAGCTGAAACAAAAAAATACAACAGCTCAACAAATGCCCCATTCCGCGGAGCTGAGAGCTGCGCCCCCTTGGGTTCGAGCCGTGTGCCATGCTATTCCACCCGCTTTGAGCTAAGCCCCTTTCATTCGAGTCGCAAGTCGCGCGCCTTCCGTCGATTTTTGAGTCGTGAGTCGAGCCCCATTGCATCCGAGCCATGAACCGTGTGTCCCTTTCATCGAGCTGTTAGCCATAGGCCCCTTCCACCCAAGTCGTTTTTCCTAGCCCTGCCGACCCGCGTCTTCTTCCTCCCAAGCCAAGTTGGTTTTAACATTCTTTGAGCCACTTCTGATATGTTTTGAATGTGTTTTAGAGGATTAATAAATAAAACAACGTAAATAAGAGGGATAAGACGTAAGAAAACATATAACAAATTTATAATCACATTTTCTTAAAATTACAAAATGTTCCTCTCTCTCGTTGTTTGTTGACGTATTGTTGTGTTTTTGCTCCAATCCCTTTACAAAATTGGATCCCACACACACAATTAAAATATTGGATCCCACACACACAATTAAAATTTTAAACATTGAGCTCTTATTTTAAATTCAGGTCAAGATTGAAGATGTTGAGCTAGGTTAAGCTTCCCTAACTCAACTGATAGGTCGTGGCAAGCAACAATTATTAAATTCATGAAGGTCGCATTAAATATTTTATTTAGGACCATCCATACTGAGTTAGAAAGTTCAGTCTGAAAGCTTTTCAAAACTAAAATTGTCCTCTACGGCATCAACAATATGTTAGGTATCATACTTTTGTAAGAATTAAAAAACACAAACATGACTAGTTGTTATGGTAAGCTACGTTTCATTTTAGTTCTTACAATTTTATATACTCAAATTTAATTCAAATGTTAAAGAACTTATGGTTAGTTTATTGCAAGCCTTTTCATTTAGAAAACAATTTCCCCTTTAACCTTTCTTCTAACTTTTTATACAAATTACGTTATTACATAATCAATGATAAATAACTAAAAACTATTAACTAATTTGAAGGTTTGATTAAAATAGAAGCTAATTTACACTTTTAAATTAATGAAAATAAGATACAACTAGACTCAAACTTATACTATATATTAATAAAAGAAAACTTGTGTAACTGTGAAAACTTATAGTATAGATTAATAAAAAAACTTGGATAACTGTGAACATGTTGTCCATAATAAATCAAACAAAAACTTAACTCAACCAATACTCTATATATCTACTTGAATATTTATAATATAAATGGAGATATATAAATGTATGAGCAAAATTATAAACTTTGAAACAAAATATCGTTTTATTCAATTGACATAGACATTTGAGTGAACTTTCTTTTAATAAAAAAATATTGAGTGATAGATCAGTACATCGGAGCTGGAAAAGCGTCCTTTTCTAAGATAATATTGAGAAAACAAAGAGGTTCTCCTTGCCTTTTCAGTTCGACTTTGATTACATCCTTAGTGGCAAGCACTGATTAAACCATCCATGGCATCCTCAAAACCGTTACTCAAACATGTAAAAGGGCAACGCGTTGGTCGTTGCAGCGGTAAGAATTTTACATGGAAGGTTTCAGGAAGAGGGTGTACTTCTTTCAGAGTTTGTACAAAAAGTCAGAAAAAAGAACATGCAATTGTTATATGTACTCCTTTAAGTAAAGAGAAATAAAAAAGAGGCAAAACTAATGGGAAGAATTTATTATAGGATGAACATATCTTAATAATTTCTAACAGATGGAAATGGAAATCCATTTTCTTAAAAATTGGCATAATTTCAATTCTGAACAGCTATAATACATAAAATTGGACAAGGCTACGTAACCAAAATCGGCTATATATTTCTTTTCTTCTTATGTGGGGAAGTTTAGAACATGGCCATCATTGCTTGCAGTTGCAAATTTCTACAGCCTCGTCTTTGAAGCTTGAAAAACGTAAAAGGACAGTTGAAGGAAGCCTATCGAACGAATTGGGATATGCAACCAAAAAATTCATTTCCTTTCACTTTTGCACATTTCCAACTGGAAATAAACAGTGTAGAAATGGCTCTTTCCATTCACATAATATCTGAATCACCAATTA
Source organism: Cucumis sativus (assembly GCF_000004075.3). Taxonomy (NCBI): domain Eukaryota; kingdom Viridiplantae; phylum Streptophyta; class Magnoliopsida; order Cucurbitales; family Cucurbitaceae; genus Cucumis; species Cucumis sativus. The sequence continues at coordinate 19,504,580 of NC_026655.2, read as the reverse complement.
GAAATAGCAACTCATCAACTCAAAAGTTTCAACAAGTTAAAAGAAGCCATAACGGAAGGGAATGTCCTACAGCTGAAAAAAAATGCACTTCCTAATCCTTGAATAAAAGTAGAAAAAGAGTTAGTTACAGTTGAGAAAAGGGCTTACCGTTAAACGAAGAAACCGAAGAAAATCAATGACATGCTGTATAAACATAAACCAATTGCACCACCGGCGATTAAATTATGCAATAGACGCCTATCATCTTTTGTGGGGATAAAGGCAGCCTTAAGTGTATTTGTTAATTCAAATATCCGAAGAGAGAGCTGCAAAAGAGGATCCGTATACAGATCATAACGCGAGGAAATGAAATTTATAAATAGTGAATCTTCCTTTCAGAATAAAAGACCATGTAAAATTTCACTTACAAATATATAAATTGTTGTGGTGAGCATGAAATTGAGCATAGGATATTCTGGAATGATACAAAGAAGCCACTTAGGTTGTCCATTGGGTACATTTGATCTGCACAAACAAACCAAGAAAATAAAAATGGCATGTCTTTGATATTGGAAAGCATATTTTAAATTCCAGATAAATTATTCCATTAAAGTGACCCATTTCGCTCATTCTTGTGAGATTATTCTGAATCACGTCACACTAGAAAATAATGGATTAAATAAAGAGTTGCAAATAAATAAAATTCTCACCTCAGCCATATATGAAACTGTGAAATGTAAGTTTCAAGGGTAATCTTGCCAAGCCACCTGATGATTTAAAATAGTTAGAAAATACAACAGAATATATTGAAAGAAGTTCAAAGCTTTAATATTTCATAGTACTCCAAAGATAAGAAACACATACGCAAATAGTGTCAAAGAGTAGTTTCGGAACTGCTGGGTAAAATTCCGCAGGCATATATAAACACTAGAATCAAAAGAAAACGACATCAGTGATAAGATACTAAAAAACAAATAAAAGTTAAAGATAGAAAACTTCTCCAATACATACGTTATGGGAATCCATGATGTGTAAGGATGATACTTGTTGTATGAAATTTTGTCCAGCTTATAAATCCACTCATACCACATATAACCAACCTGGAAAAAATGAAGGCATCGAGAAACACAATTACTAAAGGTAGATTATTTTTGCTACACAAAAGACATCGTTAGTCACAAGTTCATCTAACTTACGGACAATGCAACTGTAACGATGCACGCCTTTATAGAGACTCTCTTCCTGGTATCAGCTTCCTCTAATTTCTCCATCCATTTCTCAACCTAGATAATAAAAAATGATTTGTTTTAAGACAAGTGAAAAAAAAAACTTGCTTTTTAAAAAATTAACAGTAACCAAAAAAAAAATCATAACAAATTCAGCTGCATCAGTTTACGTTAGGGTGAAAATAGGCATAGATCATTCCAACAATCCAAATATATCGGTCGAGTCCAGATCTGAAATGCCATTCATGCAATTTAGGGAGTTGAGGTTTTGCAGGATCAGTATAACCTGTTAGATATCCAAGAAAAAAAGAAGGAAAATTGATCACTACGCAACATATGAAATAAAAAAGAAGAATGAAAAAAACAAAATGCAGAAATGAGAAAACCAAATGGTTTAAATGGTTGCTATCGTTTTCAAAGAAACCCAATTATCTAGAAGTTTACCAGTATGAAAATATAAATTTGAATTCCAAAAAAATCATCAGTACTAAGTTGTCAATAAAGTATAGCCAAAACTTTTGCACTTGTACGAAACTTGTAGTATAGCCTAAACTTAGCATACAACCAAGCTAAACAGTTAGGTTGGAAAATAAGTTCCTAAAACAAAGAAAAGCTAAATTTATGACATCAAAATAATTGGGGGACCTTGCTACTCCAAAAACACAAGATTGATCAAAATAGTTGAAGAGACAAAGAAACAATTGATCAAAATACTTGAAGAGACAAAGAAACAAAACAGCTATCCAAATTTCTATTTTCTTTTTCCCTCTTTTTTTCAGCAAGGTGCGTGTTTGGTCCTTACCTAAAAAGAATGTTAAAGGACTCCAAAGTGCATCAAAAACACCAGGAACTTCCCAAATGAGAATTACAACAAGGAAGCAAGCAAGAATCTTTGCTGCTATCACTGAGCTTTTCTCGTTATACTTGTTAAAAATACCAAGAGCTCCATAAACCATTAGAGTGAAAAGTGTATGCATTGGACATATGTAGTACAGCATATAATCATTGTTGAGAACGATACAGCAGAATATAACGAAGAAATTTAGCCGCCACATCATCTGCATATAATAATAGAGATTAACAAAAGTTACTTGATCACCATCTCTTTTGGGCGCTGGGAGGCAGTTATTCATAAACCTTTGTACATAGAAAGAATTTTAAGGATAACTAAAAATAACCTGAGCAAAGCGAGCAACACTAAAATCCTTTCTGATGTAATAATATGAAAAATTTCCAAATCCAGTCATCCAAACATATGCAGCAATAAACATGCGTATTGCATTGTATATCTCTGCAGCAGCAAAATAATGGTACATCAAGAAAAGAACCTGTAAAGAACCCACAGAAAAAAATGTTAATGGCTTGACAATAACCAAACCAAGTAAATCAAGCTAAACTAAAACATTGGCACGAGCAAAATAACTGAAGAAAATACAGTAGTTGATATGCTGCCAAATAGACGTTAAGAATATTAGAACATTTGGATTGAATACATAAATTCGCTCAAATTAGTTAACACTTGGATGAAAGATGTGGATACATTTTTACAGCACATAAATTACATTCAAAAGCCCAAAATAATTGGGAAAACATGTACAATGGATGTTATTACAAATCAAAATAGGCTAACAATACAACAATGTCATAAAATCAGAAATTTTACAACAAAGACAATAATAAACACTCTTGGGGAACAATTTTGAAATTGTTAAAATCACTTCTGTTGCATTCAAAATCACTTGAAACACCTTTAATCACTCAAATTAATTTAATATTTAATTTTACACTTTTAAATTAATTTTCATATCATCAAAATTGGTTTTGAATGATGAAAAGCATGTCTTAGAGTCATTTTTGTAAATAACAAAAGTGATTTTAACCATTTCAAACTCTCAATCATGCCCTAAGATTACTATTTCCAAAGAGGAAGCCACTCTGTATTATATTTACATTAAAACACAACTTGCCTGCATCCATCCTTTCCACTCCTCTGTCTGATGCCGATTGAGGTAAAGAATAGATTTCCCAGAGAATGCTGACTTGTCGCTGTGTTTTTTTAAAGATGTTGCTGCCGAAACAATGATGAGTAGAATGTAGAGAAAGAGAAAGAGGTCACGGCTGTAATTCTGTCAAAGAAAAGAACCATTTAACTTAACACTATAAACAAATGTCTTCTTAACGCAGGTAAAAAATATATTAAAAAATAAAATGTTGAATATCTTAGCAGTAAGAATGAAATTTTTAAAGAATTGAGTTAGAAAAATAATAGATGACACAATAAATGAGAAATAATGAATGTCTATGCATTTCAGGCTCAATTACCAGCTCATCTTAGCTATGAACAATAGTATCCGGCAATGGTCTTGTGTTAGACCACCACTGTTATTTACTTATAATAGAAGAAAGAAAAATAAGGCACGTGAGGAACCACCTACAGTTAATTAAAAAAAGATGACAGTTATTTCAAAAAGGAAGTTAAATCAATGAGAGGGAGATGGGAAAGGACAGGCAGTTTTTGGGAGTGAAAGAAAAGGTCTGGAATACTCCTTGAAAGACAGGGGAAGCAGAACACTAGTGTTATGTATTCTGGTTTGCTTTTTAGTATTTTGTTTTGTGTGCTGTTTGGTATTTTGGATTAGGAGGTTTACTTTGTTTGTTGTTTGTGAGTTATCTGTAACGTGACTCAGATTCTAAAGTTCACAATTTGCTTATATTGTAAGTTGTGTTTGAATTATCAATATAATAGAAACACTACATCAGTGTTCTATCGTCTTGTTTCTCAGATAATAGAGAAATTAAGAAATAAAAACAAAAGCATTTTGGCAAAAAGCATTTTTTAATAGATTGAAATGAAATTAATTTCAAGAAAAATGTTAAGCACAAATTGAAATGAAGAGGGAACAAACTACCTTCTTCGAATCTGCCAGGATAGATGTACGGTCACATACAAAGAAATACAACAGAATTGCTCCAAATTCAGACCTAAGCAAAATTGAAATAGTGAGTTACAGTTTACTTTGATATTATTGGTTAATCAAGTTATGATCAATCCTGTTAAAACTCACATTGCTCTCAAGGTAGAACGATTTTCTAGCAAGAAAGTGTCATCCAGTGTAAAAAACCTAGAGACCAGAAAAGTTAAGATAGTAGAAAGAACTGTTAGAAACGGAGTACATAATAAGAAAACATTCATGATCAAACGTCCCATAGAAAATGTAAGTAACCTAATCAAATTCGTTGTGATGGATGAACTATGAATTTTTGCAGACGCTGGTCTAGCCAGACCTCCTTCCAATAGAACGGCTTGATCATCTTCTTTTACTGTCACGCCTCCCAAGTCAGCCAGATTAATGTCTGAATGACTGCAATGCAGGAAACTTCAATCAGATTAAGCAAAAAGAGCTGTATATATATCATTTTAAAAAGAAAGGAAAAAAATGCATGGGTTCTCTTTGACTGGGACAAGTAAAAAAGACAGATAAAACAAACAAGTCAAATACAAATTGAATTAGAAATAGCATTTCTTTTCCTTCCTCCTCCTTGTTAAATGCCTATTTTCTTAAACGAGATATTTTAACTCTTATTATGCATAGTAATCAAAGGAATTTTACATAAACTGTTTTTGGGAATAAAAAACATTTCATTGATTAAATTTTACATAAATTATTTATAGAAGATAAATGATGAAAATTATCACATTCACCCAATCACTCAACTTTCAAGGAGAATCCTTCCAACTACTTATAAGAACAGAGAGCACTACAACGTAAATCTAAAAAACAAAAATTGCAGAGAATTTCTCACGCTTTAGGAGGAGCTGAAGATTTCCTATATTCAAGGAATTCTGAATATATCCATGAAACAAAGATCGGAGATATTCCAAGAAGAAACGAAATCTGAGACATGAAAACATCCTTGTCAGTTATTTCAGGCATAGCATGCTACAAAAGTAAAATACTTGAGGCAACAAATAAAAAGAGATAGGAAATAACACCAAACGATATCATTTAATGTCAAATTAGTAACAATCAAATCAATATTAACTAATTTAAAAACTGAGATAACTTTTTAAAGTAATTCCAGTCTGTCCCCTCCCAGTATTGTTCTCATACTTAAGCCTCGGAATACAGTGGATGATCAAATATCTAAAAAAATTATAACACATGAACATCAACACTCATAATCTAACACTCCTACAAAGCCTAGATAAACTTTAAAAAATATAGGATGAATTGAAAGTGAATAAAACAAGGACAAAAACTTTAAAAAAAAATTCATGGATAAGTTGCATAAAGAAAATAAAAATGTATCAAGACAGGCTTCCATGAAGAAGAAGTGTTAATTTCCAGTGAACAATACAATAGCTCTGTATTCGTGGGACAGTCCATGATCTAAATCTTGAAATGTGAATAAGGAGCAAAAAAAAAAAAACAAAAAAGGGCGAGAAGAGACTTTGTCGGTGGAAATTATTAATTGCCAACTAAACCAAAACACGTTACCGACAGTGCAGGGAAATGGGAAATTCCAATTTCAATCAAGCAAATGAACTTAAACTGGCTCTGGCAGTGAACTTCACTAAACAAGAATTCCATACATATACAGACACCAGAAAACGAAAGAATTACACAACTCCCAAAAAATCCACATCGAAGAAATAAAGAAGAAGAAAAAAAAAAGAATCAAATCAATGCAATACCTGTCCTGGAGTAATAAGAGAAGGCTCCATCATGAATCCAGAGTAAAACTACAAAATGCGAACAAAAGGAAACAGAAAGAGAAGGAAATCAGTTGAACATTCCAAAAAGAAAGAAGAAAAAAGCAGAATCTAGTGTAAACAAGTGTAGATCGAGAGAGATACAGAGGGGGGGAAGGGAATGAAGAATCGAGTTAGGGAGAAACGACGTCAGTGTGTAAAGAGAATGGGAGCGAGAGAGATGAGATGATAAGGAAAGGATCCAATAGAAAGAGAATAGAGAAGAGAGGAGATCGAAGGTGAAGATTCACATTCAACAAACTCTCTCGGTTTCTCTCTCACAACCCTGGGTCTCTGTCTCTCTCTCTAAAATCTTTAATTGTGTATTATTAAATCAGTCTGTGGTTGTTCTGAGCGGTTGATGAATGAAGATGAATGAAGATGAATGAAGATGAAGAAGGTTTGTTGTTGTTGAGACGATGGTTTTCGTTGTGGTTGCCGCTCTCTTTTCACCATCATTTATATTTCATTTTCCCCCTAATATTCTTTGTTTATCTTATTTAATTGTAATTAAATAACTAAACAAGATTATGATCATTAATTCACTTCTTACTTCTTACGCCTTCCCTTCCTATCAAATCCAAAACTAATCATTTAAACAAAACATTAGGTTAAAGGCTTGGAATTTTGAAAATATTTTAGATTCAAAACTTTTTTCTCAATCATCTAACTAAAATAAATCAACTTATACATACTTCTAATCTTGTGAATCTTAAATGTGCTATTTATCAAATTTTAACTTAATTCAAATATTTTTCTAGTTTTAATTTGGGTATTAACCTTTTATTTTGAATATTTTATTTAAAATTTTATAATTATTTGGATTAAAATGTTAAGATCAAATTTAATTTTCATTTATTTTTGGGAATTAAATGGTTTTAGGGTCCACAACGCGTTTTCCTTCTAACATGAAAATGAAATGAAAAGGCTTTGTTTCAAACCAAATAATAGCAAGTAAATAAATGTATGTATGTAGGCTAATTTTTCCCCATTACCTCTATTCATATCAATTATTTAAATCCATCTAAAGTTAAGAATTTTAAATTTCAAATCCTAACTACTTCTTTTATAATTCTTCTTCAAAAATACTTCTTTTCTATACAAATTCTCTCTAAATTTCTTTTTTTTAAAAAAAGTATAATTTATAAGGATCATTTACAATATAGTTATTTACCTCTAATTTTATTGCTGTTATTTATTTACAATATGTATGTATTTTTTAAATTTTATATAAAGGGGTATTACTATAGATTTTAAATTTGTCACCTACATTATTCTACCACTTAATGATATTTTATTATTTTGGACTTGGTGGAGAATGGTCAAAAGAAGAAAAAAAAAAACTTTGTTAAATGATGATTACCTATTTGACTTCAAACAGTGGGGATTTAAAAATTAAATCAACCTAAATATTGTTTGGTAATTAACTAAATTACCAAAGTTAGTGGATTTAAAAAAACTAATTACTCTTTTAAATTAGTGCTAGATTTGTGTGTTTTAGTTAAGTAGATTTATTGTTGTTGTTATTGTTATTTTGTCCATCAAATACTCAGTTTCTAATTTTAGTTACTTAAAATTTTATATGCTAAATTATTTTATATATGTAAAAAACTTTTGAAAATATTTACAAATATTATAGACTATTATGATAGACTATTATACGTGTTATTATGATACAAATAAACACAAATAGTAATCTATTTTGTATTTTGCTAGATTTAAAAATAGTTTTTAAACAATTTACATCTAAATTATTTGACAAACCAATTGTTACAAAAAAAATTGAATCAATCAAAATTTCACAAAGGAATAAATGTGAAATAAATAAATAAACATGAAACAATAAATACACATTTTTAATACAATTAACCAAAATATTTAGCAAAATTTAAAACTGTATTAATAATAGATATTGAGAGACTTTTATTGGTATTTATCGGTGACTATCATCATCTATAATTGAATAATACAAAATTTTGTTATATTTTATAAATATTTTCAATCATTTGATTATAGAATTGTAACAATTTATGATGTGGTCAAATCTAGAAACCCATATACCTATAAGTTTTAAAGGTAGAAAGAATAACTCTTACCATATTAAATTTAAATTTTAGTATAAACTTGTATCATACCCAATTGAAGTCATTATTAGGTCTAACTACATACACAACATTTAGTATTTGATAATGTTAAAAGTATTTAGGGGCTGTTTTTCTTTTTAAATCTAACTAATATGTGTTTGTAATGAACTATTTTTGTTTTGAAACTTATTTTTATTCAATAACTTTAACAATATTTTGTGTAGTTGGACTGTGGATATTTTTCTTTTTAAAGTGCACATGTACTGTTAATAATCTAAAATATAGTCTAGGTTTAAATATTACAATATCATAATCTAACCTTTCATTTAAATACTACAATGTTATGTTATAACGTTTAGTATTAGGGTCTTAAATATTAAATCATCTTACATCTTTGTGAAGGGGGAGAAAGTTTTCTCTCCTCCCTCTCCATTCCCCCTTCCATTTGAATTTTTTTTTTTAGCTATTCGTGGTGGATCACTACAAGGTAGTTAATATACATTGTTAGGTAGTACAGTTAGATGTTGTATGATGAAAGCAAAATGTTAATATTCCTAAGTAAAGTATGTTGATCATCTAAGAAAAAAGCAATTACAGGTGATTGATCTAGGATACTCAAACTTTACTTGGAAAGCATTATTATTGCCATCAACAATAACCTTATTGCTAGAGTTTTAAGAGAGCGTTATCTCAAAGAATAAAATTTTTAAAATGCTCCCATCGATAATAAACCCTTCATGCATTCATACAATGTAGTGTTGTATGTGGCAAAGAAGATTTTCGAAAAAGGTTACAGATGGAAGGTGGGAGATGGGAGACACATTGAAATTTCAAAGGATGCTTGGATGAATATACAAGATATATGGGTACGTAACTCTGCATCCCAACTCTTATCTTAAAGGTCTCTCATTGTGTGTAATCTTATGGCACTCAACAAATGTTAGAATAAAGTTGCGGTCATAAATAACTTCAAATCTTGACATTAGTTAAAGTCATATCTTCGTCATACGCCTTGAATCCAATCATTCATTGGACTAAATTTATTTGGAATTGTGATATCAAAGATTATTCCTTGTGAATAGTGTCTAACATCTTGTGTCCAAACAATGAGAAAAAAAACAAGACTCTCTTCATTTAGAATAACATGAAGGCACTTTGAGCAAATTTTTGTGTTAGGAGATAGTATACGTTCTAATATAAATATTACTATAAAATAGAATTCTCATTAACCCTCTTTATCTTTCTTGTAGAAAAGCTAAGAAACCATTACCTACGTGATGTGGAGATGCAAAGTTGTGGAAAACTTATGGCATTATGCATTGGGTTTTTGATGCTTGTAGATATGACATGGATTCAATAGATTATCAAGAGTGGATTGTGTATGGTCTTGAAGAAAAGGTAGATAGGAGAGGTTAGGGCCTTATTTTGGTGTGTATGAGAGTGTCAAAACTCTACCAAGTTTGGAAACTCAAAATTAGAAATGGAGTGATTAAATAATAAAATTTAGATTGAGGTGGATGAAACAAATTTGAATGAAAGGGTTGAAGGGGCATACCATTTGGATAGAAAAGTTAGGGAGTCAAGTATGTTGAAGTTGTGTTGTTGGACATGTGTCACCATAGGGTGAATGGGGAGTGATTTTTTCCTCTCGTATATGTTGGTTCAATTTGGAAGAGTTAAGGGTGGAGTTAGTTGGATGAAATTTGATCAGAAAAGAAGAGGAAAATGGAAAGGGAATAGATTGAAGTTCCCATAGGCATATTATATTGGGATTAGTAGTATCGTCCAAATGTCTCGGCGACCAGCAAAACCTCGGCCCGAGTAAAAATGGCTTTTGGAGATTGAACTCGGCCCGAGTAAAATTGGCTTCGGAGCTATCACAATCACAAACAACTGAAGCAGCCTTTTGCCTTCCTTTCAATGGCCAATTCTAAACCCTAAACCCTGAAACCCAATCGGAAATGAAGTTTTCTAGAAAATGTTATTCAGAACAACCATCAAACACCTTCAATTCAACCGCCGGACCTTCGTAAATTCATCCTCTTTTGCTCCCTTTAACTCCTCCTCCCCCGCCCTTCACTCACCACACCCTCCTTCCATATCCCTTCGATTACAAAATCCTCCCCATCTTCACGATGAAGATCCCTACTCTCACCTCAAAGAAGACCCAATCGACATCTGCTCCTCTATTTGGCTCAAAGCCTTCGCTTCCCTTCCCAACAGTTCATTCTCTCATCTATCATCCTTTCTTTCCAAATTCGATTTATGGGTACTGGCTTATCAGCGTTCCTGTGCGGATTTGACCGGAAATTTCCCTCCTCGCAATGCCATTCATTCTCACGTTCTACGCGACCTTCTTTCTCTTCGCAATGCTGTGATCAACGGGAAATTTTCGTGGAACAGGAAGGCTAATCAGTTAATTCGATGCCCAAATGATAAGTCTCGGACCCATCTCATTTCCAAGCGTAAGCTTCGAGCTATGCTTGAGTCTGATGAGCCTTGTTTTCAGGACAGGGTCGTTCAGGAAGTGTTGTTGAATGTGTTAGAGCCTTTTTTTGAAGCTCGGTTCTCGTTGAAATCGCACGCGTTTCGCCCTGGCCGGAATGCTCATTCTTTCATTCGAGCCATCAGAAGTAACTTCGCTGGGTACCTCTGGTTCTTAAAAGCGGATTTGAGTGAAGTTCTTAGCCATATTGATGAAAATGTGGTGATGGGTTCCTTAGAGAAGGCTGTTAAGGATAAAAAAATTTTGCGTTTGGTCAAGTCTGCGCTTCAATCACCGAGGAAGACAAGGCCACGAGTTGAAGATAATGAGGAGATGATGAAGAAGAAGAAAAACAAAGGGGCTATGAAGAAGAAGAAAATTCTCAACGAGAATGAACCCAAACCTGACCCATATTGGCTAAGAACATTCTTCAATTTCGCACCAGAAGAAGCTGCCAAGGTACCTTCTTATGGCCACTGTGGAATTTTGAGTCCTTTACTTGCTAATATATGTCTTCATGAATTGGATCTTGTAATGGAAGATAAGATAGTTGAGTATTTTAGGCCTTCCAAGCTTGATTCAATCTGGAAAGATTCCATTAATGATGGCTGTCATAACCCAGCTTGGCCGGAGTTCGTTCCAGCTAGTGGCAAGGAAAAAACTAGAAAGATGGATTATATACGATATGGAGGGCATTTCTTGGTGGGCATTAGAGGGCCTAGAGAGGATGCAGTGAGAATTAGAAAGGAAATCATTGAGCTCTGTGAGAATATGTTTGGGATAAGGTTGGATAATTCTAAGATAGAGATCGAACATATTAGCAGAGGAATTCTATTCTTGGATCATATAATTTGCCGTAGAATAATATACCCTACTCTTAGATATACATCCTCTGGTGGTACTATTGTGAGCCAAAAGTGTGTTGGAACTTTGCTTTCTGTTACTGCTAGCTTGCAGGAATGTATACGCAAATTCAGGCGGGTTGACCTCGTTAAGGGAGATAGAGATCCCGAACCACTGCCTTGCAATCCAATGCTGTATTCAAGTCAAGCTCATACAAATTCACAGATGAATAAATTCCTTGAGACCATGGCTGATTGGTATCGATATGCTGATAACAGAAAGAAAATTGTTGGGTTTTGTGCATATGTTATACGAAGCTCATTAGCTAAACTCTACGCTGCTAGGTATCGACTAAAATCTCGAGCCAAAGTATATAGGATTGCATCGCGGAATTTAAGCCGTCCATTGATAGAGAGTAGTAATAATTCAGCACCCGAGTATTCTGATCTTCTGAGAATGGGACTTGTAGATGCAATTGAAGGTGTGCAGTTCTCCCGCATGTCTATGATTCCCTCTTGTGATTACACTCCCCTCCCTCGGAACTGGGTCCCAGATCATGAGAAGATATTGCGAGAGTACATAAAGTTACAAGATCCCGGGTTGTACTCTGAATTGCATAGTGTAGTCAAGAGACGAGGGTTGAGTTTGCCTCAAGAAGAGATATCTGAAATTGTATGGAGTTACAAAATCCTTGGTTCCTGGCACTTTAAGACTAATGAAGGAAATGAAATGGAAGGCGGTTGAAGAAAAAGTGGGAAGCATGTTGTTAAGTTTGCCATGTAATACGAACTGAATCGAACGACTTTCCAGAGTTGGTTCGTTGAGTGAGTTTGGCACACTTTTCTGGACAGGTCTGTATTTTACTCTCGTTAAGATGCAAAATCACTGAAATGTGAAGTGCAAACTCTCATCAGTCCATTGAGTTCTTTTGGTCATTTGTTCCGTCGATCATATTGATTTGTTTTCAACCAAGAGAATAATTACATTGATAACGAAATTGCAGAGAGGGAAACCAAGAGACAACATCACACAATAACAACGGAAGAGAGAGAAATGCATCTACACTTTGTGGAATAAGGTACTGCCTGAAACCACCATAGCATAGAACTTTTGGTGCATATTCTATTTAATTCTTTACCACATGTCTTGGTGCTGGAAGTTATTTAATTTTTCCTTGACATGGACAGAAATCCAAGCCAGAAAACCGTAGGAAGTGCTTCTGATTTTTCAGTTTCTACTCTTTGATTGTAAAGAGAAAAAACATAATTCATATGATTGGATACACTTCTTAGGAACCAAACCAAGAAAACTATATTGCATTATCAATGAGTAATTTTTATGCAATAGCCTTTTGTAACAACTCATCTCAAACTGATTACCATTATACCACTATTTTTTTAGTGTAATAAGAAGTGGGGATTCATATGTTGATGTATTCGGTCACTAACTTATACGGTATATAGTTGAGTTATGCTCACTTACACCATTTCATGCTAATACTTGCACTCCATAAGAAAGCAAATCCTTTATGCATTATTAGTTTCTTTGTTTTGACATTATTAAATTCTTTGTTTCTAAATACATTATTAAATTCTTTGTTTCTGAATACTGCACATGCATTAGCATAAATTCAGCAAAATAGGCCTGAATTTAGTGTAGGTTCGCAACTTGTACTTTTGGTAACCAAAAATTGACACTGGAGTTTTAACAGTACCATTTTAGTTCCTCACATTTGAACTCAAACTCTTTAATCTAATACTTTTTCAATTACATGGATTTTCTATCTTTTTCGTTTCTTCTCTTATCTTCTTCGGTTGAGAATCTCAAGTTAGAAAAATCAAGAAGACTCAAACTCTTTATAAAATAGATGACTACTCATTTATTGTCAATTTTTCTTGAGATAAGACCTCATACTATTAAATAGGGTATCATAATCCATAGAACCCAAATGAGTATTCAATTCAATAAAATGAAATTGAGATTTAATCAAGAATGATGAACCCAAAAGAGGTACCGGTTTGTAGGAACATGTTGAGTAAAGAAGTACCATCTTGAGAGAATGTGTTGAGAATCATGTATTGGAAAAACCAAGAATACTTCATTGGTTTTGACTACTTCTCTTATTGTCAATTGATTTCGAGAGTGATAGCTTTATTGCCTTTCATATTGTTGCAGTGCCCAATGAAGACCATTGTTGTTGTGCTTCATTTATTAGGTGAAGCACGCTTTAGTTTTGAGTTTGACTTACTTTGCAAAACCATTCTAGTGAATAATTCTAAGAGGACCCATTTTTTACTTTGCGGTGTAGAGATGTGCTTGTTTGATGTGAAATTCACTTCTCTTATTACTAGTCTTTTTGAACAATCGTGATGACTAGGAGATTATAAGTTTGTTTGAATTGACTTTTGAAATGATTAAATACGTATTCTAAGTGTAAAAAGGTGTTTCCAAACATTCAAAAGTCAATCCAAACATATCTGACGCCAGAAGTATTCAAATTCTATTATATAAAAAAAAACGTCAATAAAAAGGGTTTTCTCAACGACTTTAAAAGATAGTTGTGGAATAAAAAATATTGATATTACCTTACTTCAACGTTTGAAAAGTATAGAGAGATTTTCATTGTCCATTTTTCTTATAGTTTGATGGATGAAAAATGTCAAAATACACTATGTTGATAATAAAAAATGCCAACAAAGAACTTTTGATGTCGTTGTTTTGGCTATTTATAAAGTTATGTTGATGTTTTCTTAATCTTTTTTGGCTATCAGCATAAGACATTTTTTTGACATTTTTTTAAGAAATTTTTAGATAAAAGACTTTAATTTATTAAAAAAATTTACAAATGTCATACATTCAAAATTATTTTCTTAAATAGAAAAGATAATAGTTTACGCACAATTGTAACATTTCATTAATTATTAATTATATAATACAATTATTAAATATATATTATATTCTTAAGTTTATTTAAAAAATTACCTTATTTAAAACGACCTGTATTTAATATGAATTCCATAACTTCATTATATTTATTTGAGAATTAGTATGTTAATAAATTTTAAGTATCTTTTAAATTAATTATAAATCAGAATATATTATAATAATTGTAATTTTATTTTATTTTGTAATAAACTATTTAATTATTCTTTCTACACATATAAACTTAATTGATCAGTAATAATTGTAATTTTATTTTATTTTGTAATAAACTATTTAATTATTCTTTCTAAAAATATAACTTAACCTAATTGTTCACTCTCTTTGGCAACCATTACATTATCTTCTCCATCGCCGGCAACTTTTTTTTTGCTATTCTTCTCCATCATTCGAACTTCTTATTACATCTTATTACATTGTTTTATAAATTTGTATTCAAATTTATCATAACCGTAAATCACCGTTATATACAATTCTCCATCACCTGAATATACGATAAAATTCACAGTCATTTGTTATTTTATCCATTTAAAATTAGTTCATTCTGATTATATCGTATGCGTATATATTAACAATATTCTCCTTATTTTAATGTTATTTTGTTTTGATTTTACCAATTTTTTAATATTTCATTTAAACATATACCACATATTATTTATGATTATACTAGTTTTAGACTATTATCGCATGATATAATATGTTGTATATGTGATTTATTATATATATATCACATCTTATTTACATTTATATTAGTTTTATATATTAATTGTGAGATATAATACTCTTAGTTGATGTTTTATACGAGGAATAATATAAGTATGTCATTTATTATTTTACCCATTTAAAATTAGTTTATTCTGAGTATATCATATGCGTATATATATTATATATTAACAATATTCCCCTTATTTTAACGTTATCTTGTTCTGAATTTACCAGTTTTTTAATATTCCCCTTAAATATATACCACATATTATTTATGATTATACTAGTTTTATAATATTATCGCATTATATAATAGGTTGTATATGTCCTTGACTGTCGAAATGACAAGCTTTTCGTTGAATATGGAAAGTGAGAAAACGGTAAAGAAGTTTCATATTTTAATGTTGCACAATTTCCTCCCATTTTCTATATTAATATAATAGGTATATTTTTGTTAAAAAACTGCCTAATGGGCAACTTTAATACATAATCAATATTATTTTAAACATAACGTATTATTTACCACATAATATATGAATATTTAAATAAAAAACATAAACAAATTGATATAAGAACCTTTCACTAATAAAATATTTCACTAATAAAATATATACTGAATTCATATATGTTATTTAGTATATATATACCTTATATTATATACAATAATACCTTATACATAATTCCTACAGAATTTGTGTTTAAATTTTTTGTTTGTATAATAAATATTACTAAAATAGTAGTAAACGACATGATCATACATACATATTTTTCCTTTATAAATGTATTTGATTACATTATACTTTAATATATCCACAATCTATAATAGTTATGTTCTATGTTTTAGTATATATATACCTCATATTATATACAATAATACTATATACTGACATATAGTTCTATTATTTTTTTGATAGGATGGCCGTTCTTTTTCAACGTTGAATTCTTAATAAACTCTAGAATGTATCACATTCAAAACTAAATTTTCGTTTGTTTGTCTATTTTATCGAATATTTCAAATATACCAAATGTTTCATATATTTTGAATATAATATAAAATATACCTAATATACCGAATGTTTCATTTGTTTTGAATATATATAATATTAAGCACAAATTTTCTAGCTAGATTCTGTCGGATAAGTTTTGTATTTTTTGGTCATCGAAAGTTTTCTTATTCACCATCGAAATCTCAATAAACCCTAAAATGTATCACATTCAAAACTACATTTTCATTTGATTGGCTATTTAATTGAATATCTAAAATATACCTAATATACCTAATATACATAATGTTTCATATGTGTTGAATATATACAATACTAACCTCAAAGTTTTTAACTAGATTATGTTCAAGAAGTTTTGTATTTGTCGGTCGTTGACTGTCTTCTTCTTCACCTCTGAATTCTCTAAATTTTGAAGTAAAAATCGCAATCCACGTTGGAAAGAGTAGATAACCATTTTCGTGAAAGGAAAACATGAAAAAATTTTCACTTCTTTCCAAAACTGTATCTCATTATTTTTTCCATTTAGATATTTGTTATAAATTAATTAAATAATAAAAATTTGTATTAAATTATTTTGGGCCCCACTTATTTCCAAAACGGTATCCCACCATTTTTTCCATGTAGATATTTGTTATAAATCAATTAAATTAAATAATAGAAATTGATCTTAAATTAATTTGGGCTCACTCCTTCCCAAAACTGTATCCCACGATTTTTTCTATTTAGATATTTGTTATAAATCAATTAAATTAAGTAATAGAAATTAATATTAAATTAATTTGGGTCCCACTTATTTTCAAAACTATATCCCACAAAATTTCCTATTTAGATATTTGTTATAAATCAATTAAATAATAGAAATGGATATTAAAGTAATTTAAGCCTACATTTACGTAATATACTAGTCAATTTAGAATTTTTATGAAATTTATTAGTAATTTGGATCCATCATGTAATATCATATAGCAATTTATGCTATATGAGTTAAAGAACTCGTTTAAAACAAGGGTCAAATTTGTGGTGGTGCGATCTTCTCCCTCAAACTATACTGTTAATTGCCTTTGTCAAGACATGATATTGGCCATTGGGTGACTCTTACTAAACCAAATTAAAGCATTTGGTTATCTGCCATTTGCCATTGCTGTTAAAGCTGAATAGAAAAAAAATGTTCCCCATAAACACATTACACATGCACACTTATAATAATGATCTTTATCAGTACAATCGTCATCTAGCCCTTTGTAGACCTATATTCAAATCCAACTCTTCACATTTTTTTTACTAAATTATAAAACTCTTTATAAACAAAATTTCTGGATTTGCCTGGATATGCATGTTACTTCTCAAGGTGAGAAAAGTGAAACTCAATTCTTAAACTAACTAAAAATAAAAGCTATTATAAGAAATGGTGTTGAGGAGACTTTAGATAGCAAAATACAACATGGGTATCTAGGCAAAGGATTTTTCTGTTTAAATGATAATCATGAAAAATGTTTTTGGCTAATATGATCCCTAATCTTAAACTTGATTATAACTAGTTGGTTGCTTGTGTTTTTATCTATGTTTATATTAAATTTATGAAAATAACATCAACTTTATGTATAAAATATTTGATCAATTGCATAAAAATATTTGTTCACTCTATGAGATGCCTTTTCTTTTCTTCTTTTTTCTTTTTGGGTCTCAAATAGTCATTCTATACGTACATGCATTAGTCTTTTTCTTTTTATCATTTTTTTGTATTTGGAATTTGAAACACAATTTCTTCCTTCTTCTTTAACCTTTACCCTTTACCCTTTCTTTCTGTCCACAGCAAGAACAATTAAATACTTGGACTTCAAGGATGCTTCTCAATCTTTTTTAACACTCCCTTTTACACACACATTTACATTATTAATATAATCAATCTCCAATATTTTAGAGGTACGATCTCCCTATAATCTCCACATCCATGGAGTCCATCTTTTTGCTTCCTAGTATCTCCATACCTAAACTTCCCTCAAATGCACCATCCTTTACCATCCCGTCAATGTCTTCCTCCTGGCTTCCTTTCAATCTTAGAAATAACACACCCTTTTCTCAACTCTCCAATTATTCAACCAATATTGTCTCAATCGGTTCGATTTCGAGTCTTAATACGTGCAACAGATTATTAGTTCGTTGTGGAAATGTGCATGGTGGTGAGGCACACTCGGATGCTAGAGCTCAAGACCCATTGAAGTCACTGCTAAGCTTAGTGGAACCAATGAAAATTAACTCAATCACATCAACAATTACTCGTTTCAAGGTTTTGTTTTATTATTTTCTTTTTTTAACCACTAAAATTTTATTTTGATTGTTATTGTTATTTATTATGTAGAGTGAAGCATTGAAACTGGTGATGGATGGGAAGTACAATGAAGCAGAGAGTCATATGGAAGCATTGCTTAAGGGAGATACTGACGTAGCATATGAGGCTCGTTTGGCTCATCTCCAAATTCTCATACATCTTGTAACCCTAAACACTTTACATTTCTAATTCCTTTTCATTTTCCTCTTCTTTGTTTATTTATCACATTACAATAAATAAATAAAATTATTTTCACCAAAATATTTACAAAATATCATAATTTATCTATATCTATCCTAATATAATTAGATAGACATACGTGGTAGTCTATCACATATAAATTAGAATATTTTGCTATAATAAAAAGCTTGGTTGTTACATTTTGTAGAAAATTAAATTGGACCCAAATGATCATAGAATTAAGAAAAATTGTTTTAAAGGATGAAATTGTTACAACAATAACAAAATATTACAATCTATTACTTATCAAATAGATTATGATAGTATTCTATATATGTGTTTATAAATGACGAATATAGTAGTTTATTTTATTCATATTCGTAAATGTGTTTGGTTCATCTAAGTGTATAAATTAAATTGTGACGAATTTTGTTTATTATTGCTATTGTTTTGATAACGTGGTTTAAATTTGTAAGTGGTCTTCTTAAATAGGATAAGTACGAGAAAGCTCTAAATTTTCTTGAGAAAGAGGGAGATTTTCCTCGTTCTAAATTATGGGAAGAAAGACTTTTTCTTTACAAGGTATGTATTTATAACTATTGTTTAATTGTATCGAATAAGACTTATTAAAGAAAATGTAGATTTTATTGCGCTGATTGATTCTATCGTGGATGGACTCATCCTAATCATATAGATACCTAAAAATTGAATCTTAAAAATAAAAGGAAAAAAGTATTAAAAAAGACATGAATTTAGGGTTAGGTTGAAGTGATTTGGGAGTTATTTGAAGCGTATATATATTGGTATTACGTTTTAAAGGTTAGTTGATTGTGTGTAGGCAGTGGTGTATACAATGTTGGACAAGGATGATGATGCTGAAAAATGGTGGAATAAGTATGTAGACACCCTTCCGAATGTAAATGGAAAAACTGAAACTAATGTTATAAATCATACAAATTCAGAGATGATTATTGTGATGGATGCTAAAGACTTGTTGAAGCCATTGTTGAGCTTCAAAAAACCAGCAAAGGTGGAAGAAAACACATTCCTCTCCCACATTATTCACACTAAGGTTCTCATCTTCTCATCCCATTCTCTCTGATTATATTAACTTTTTTTTTTACTAATCTTGCTTCACAATTCGTCTAATCCTACAACATTTAATTGTCATAAAAATGGAATCAACTACTATTGTGCTATAACTTAAATGTTTCTGTTTTAATTTTGTTATTGGTTATTTGTTTATTAATGTCTCTAATTGTTTTTTCTTCCTGTAGCAAAAACTGAATCTATAAACATCTCTTCTACCTCAGTATTCTTTTGTTTTTGTTATATACTTAGTATCAATGTTAAGTCTTGAGAAGTAAAAAGCAAAAGTTAAAAAAATAGTTTTTCATGTTTTTACTTTTAAAATTTTGGTTTAGAAACTGTACTATTATAAAGATTCAAACGATATTATAAGAAAATGAGAGAAAATGAGACTACTCCTAAAAAAATGTAAAATAAAAGATCAAATGATTATTGTGTTTGTTTAGTGAGGATTGACATTTCAAGAAGTTTAAAGAAAAGAATTAAGTTGATTCATAATCTCAAAATTCTGTTTTCACATTGCCATTGCCATTGCATTGCCATTGCCTACTAATAAAATTCTAATCTTCATTAATTAGAATGTGGCCTAATTTCCTTTACATTATATTATATATTTCTATAAACTCCCTAAAGATGATATGCTGCATAATTAAGCTTAATCTTGGTCAGGTTTTAAATATTCTCTCATTGAATCACGTAAGTAACTAAGAAATGCTGAGAAATAGGCTAGGAATTAAATATTACTTTCTTATAGAAACATTCATCGACATTTTTTTATTCTATTCTATGAAATATAATTAATTTCTATATATGATATGTGCAAAGTAATTTAATCACAAAAACAAAACATTATGGGGAAGTTGAAAGTGAATTTATATATTTAATTTGGGTGTAGAATATGGCAATGAAGAAGGTGGTGAATGGAGAGTATGAATTTGCAAAATCCCTCATGAAATCAAAAGTTGAGCTTATTAAAGACTCACAAGAGAGACTAGAGGCACAAATCACTCATATTCACATTCTTATATATCTCGTAAGTACTTTTCTAATTCACCTTTTTATTTACTTATTACACAACTTCCTAATTATACATTCTTAGTTAATTAGGATGAATATGAAGAAGCTCTAGACATTCTCTCTGAGATCGAGTATCAATTTTCTCCAAGTGATTTCAGACCTTGGCTTTACAAGGTAATCACCTTTTATTCGAAATAATTTGGTTAAAAGTTGTATAAATGATAGACGGTTATTTTTACGGCGAAGTATGAATAAAAATGTACTTATATTAGCAAGCTAACAAGTGTTTATCTAAACGTTTTAAAGCAAATTAAAGGACTGAATATGCCCACTTTAACCTTTTGAAAGCTTTTACAATACCTTCTATAGGCAATAGAAATACTAAAGTGATATGAAATGTGTGAGATATAAATATTCTCTTTGGTTTTGTATATGTAATTAAATGTGGATATGTTAATACAATTTTATGTATAGGCTATTGGGCTGACAATGTTGGGGAATCATAAAGATGCAAAAACTTGTTGGAAAGCTTTCATGAAAACCATTGGCATCAAAGGCTTCCCCAACTTCAATTAAAATTAAAGAGAATGATATATATATATATGACGTAAATCTACCCAAACTTTGTATTTATATAATATATACATACTTTGCAGCTTCTCTCTTCACCTCTAATGCTTCTAATTGTTCAATCATATGTATTTTAATTTACATTTTGTTGTTTGTGTATTATTCTAAGGGATATATCAACAGAGACTTTTTTGTTTGTTTGTTATATTCATACCATTCAACCCCTAAAGTATTAAAATATCAATGCTATCTCAATTTTGAGTGAAAATATTGGTAGAATGTAGGGTTAAATGCAATTTTTTTATAAAACATTATGAAAACACAAAATTCACAAATATGTTTTAATTATAAACATTTTATTCATCCAATTTTTTGTCGTTTACAATAATTTGATACACTGTTAGATGTTTATGAGTGTCTATTAATGATAAATTTGAAATTTGCTATATTTTGAACAGTTTTATCATTTACAATGATTTTTCATATTATATTTTAACGATGTAATGAAAATATGAATCCAACTAATATGTCAATATAAATTTAAGAAAATGTAGAAAAAATGAAAACATAGATAAAAATAAAGTGTAGACCGCATCCCACCAAAAGAATGTATCGTGCATAAGGTATATATCTTTCTTGTTTTTCATATCTTTTCTTCAAATTACAAATATATCGTGATTTTAACGTGAAATTCGATTTTGTTTCTTTCTATTCAACTTTTTTTAATAGTGATTGGTTTTTTTTTCTTCACTTATCTCGTACATCTAATAGTGCAAAACGATTCGTGGTCATGTGGTTGAATAAATTTCTATTGAACTAGATTTTTTTTTTTTTTTAAGGGAAGCAGCTTGTTGATTATTCTATTTCTTTTCTTAGATATGTTTTCAAGCTGAGCTTCTTTTTTTAAAGAGAAATTGTAAAAAATAGAAAAGGGTTAAAATTTTCTATTGTTGAGAAAACCACTACTCGATAGAAAAAGAAAAATCCCACTATCAATTCTAAAAATACATTCTATCTTTAAGTTATGAAAACTTTTATTATTATATATAACCTATTTTAATAAAACATAAGTTAAGTATTTAGGAAAATATTATAGTTTATTCATAATAGATCTCAATAAACATGATTAAAAAGAGATGATATTCTTTTACAATCAATCTATCACGATGTATACAATAATTTGTAGCATTTGTTAGATTTCGGTTTATTTTACTATATTCGAAAAGAATTCAATAATAAATTATGTGTTTTAGAAAATGAATGTCATCTAAAATATTGATTGAGAAAAAAATATTTTAAATTTAGGTTAATTATAATAGATAATAATTTTATGAATAATAATTAAGTATATACCAACATTTTAAAAATCTTGCAAAAATGATACGCTTTTATTATTGATAGACTCTTATGGTTTATCAGCGATATACCAATATTTACAACATGGTCTACTATCGGTAATAGAGTTTTACGGATTTTATTATATGAAAACACATTCTTTAGTATTTTATTTTTTATAAATGTATATAGAAAAAGGTATATAGATATAGGACAGTGATGAGTAGATATGGAAAAAAACTTTTCATATAGAAGTATATATTAAAGAACACTCTAAGAATAATGTACCCTTTAACACGTTCCCATTAAAGACTTAAAGATACCATATGTCTTATCCAAAACGAAAAATAAAAAGATATGTATTGTTTGTAAAGAGAATAAAAGAAGAATAATGGCATGCATTAATAAGATATTAATTAAGATTGTTGTGAAGAAGGGGACAAACAAAAAAAGAAAAAGAAATCATAATTTCTTTTGGTATATATATAGAAGATGAATTAAATTAGTATAAATTTTGAGGGTGTCATTCAAATTTTTTTATATATCATTCCACAACTTTGGACACATTCGATCTCTAATATTATTTAATATTTATATTTTTCATATGTTGTCTTTTTTTATAAAATTAAATTTCTATCGACGTATCGTTACGAGAGATCGTGAATTAATATTCGAAAATTTTTCAAAACACAAAAAAAATAAAACTAAATAATTTCTGTAATGTTGGGGTTATAAGGAATAACAAAAATATAGGGAAAGGAATGTGCGTTTACGTTTGTAGAGAAAGGATGTTGGGGAAGCAACTGTTTCTTTAATAGCGATGTTGGACAAATGGTACGGAACTTTAATCGTTTTTTTGGCTTTTAATAAAATAATTTCAAAAGTAAACACAAAATTATTATATGAAAATTGAATTCATAGCTAAAGAATATTTTATAGCTTAGAATTTGTGAGGATACACGTAAATAGTGTAGATATAAAATTAATTAAATATAGTTTGAATCACTTTTAATACTAATTTACGAAATATTTAAATTTAAAATTGATCATAAACACTATTTTACTTCTTCATCTATGGTTCGGGTACAATAGGAACTCAAAGAAATTAAAAAAAAAATGGGGGAGGGAGGGAGTTCACGTGTTGTATGAAATTAAGAATCATGATGCCTTGCAAACTGTAGCTCACAAGACTTTACTCTTCTTTACACTTTTGTTTTTTCTTTTAATTCCTTCCTTTAAAACCTTCCCTTCTCCTCCATATCCTCTCTCAACCCTAAAACAAGACAGAAAAATAAAAGAATAAGAAAGGATATATATTATTGATCCATAATGGACTCAACCGCCGTCCTCCACCGTGGCTTTTCTGCACCACCACGACCACCTCTCCCCACCACCACCCCTTCTTCGGTTCTACGACCTCAACTTGCATTATTCACTTTTCCTTCCAATAATGCACTGTCTTCGGTTCATCTCTTGCTCAAGAAATCCAACGACAACTATAATAGTAGATATGGAAGCTTAAACAAGAATAATAATGTCATTGATATACAATGTACTAATTTGAGCACATCAGTACCTTCTGGATCCAATGATGGTCGCAACTTTCCAGTTGCAAATGCTAGATTGGCCTTAAAATCCCTCCTCTGCTTCTCTTATTCTTCCAAGAAAGCCGATCATACAAATTTTCTAAATAACCAAAAGGTCAATTTCTTCTCATTCTTAATTACTTCCATACAATTCATTTCCTTATTCTTTTCATTTTGTTTCAACGCTACTTTCAATTTTGACCTTTGTTGATAGGACAAAAGAAAAAAAAAAAAGTGTTTCTGTTTCTCATTCCTAAATTTTAAGAAACGTTATTCAAAATTTGAGAAACTATAGTTTTGTTTTCATTTTATTTTATTTCATTTCTGACTTATACTAAAATTTTTAGTTATCTGATTTGTGAGGAGAAGATTTAAACAATTTTTGGTTCCATAAGTCATTGGTTCAATTATCAACATGAATGATTTTGAATTCTTGTTTTTTTCTTCCTCTTTTATTAGTGTTTAATATTTTTTAATTTGTTTTAATTTTTTTTCTTTTCTTTCTAATTTTTTATATTTACATGTATAATTTAATTTTGAATTTTAAAATCTTTTAATGTTTAGATTCATGTATTTTTTTGAAATTTCATATTTATTTAAAAATTTCTTTTTCTGTTTACCTATATTTAATTTTTAATATTTTGATAGAAACTTTACTAGACTGTGGAGTGCAATTATTTACCAGACATTGTAGGATAATCATTTGATTTTTTTTCTTTTTGAAAATCTGTTTATTCTTTAGGGTTTCTTAAAAAACAAAAAACCAATGTTTGATTATTGTTTTTAGTTTTGTGTTTTTAAAAATTTGAAAAACTCTAAGCATATTTGATGATGAATTGTGTTTTTGCTTTTCATTTTTTAAAATTCAACATAAAATTTGAGAATGATTCAAATGGCCGTTATATAATTTGATATTTAGTTGCTTCTATTGAGAAAAAACCTTTTTTTATTTTTTTTATCATTTAAAAACATGTACACTCTCTCATGAAAAGTTGTGATAGTTTGATTTTATTTTTTTTAAAAAAAAATTAATTTTGTGATCGAGTCCAAGGAAATTCTTCAAAATAAAAAATTTATTTTACATATTTATAAAACATAGCAAAATATTTGAAACAAATGCATTTCTTCAAAATAATTCATCAAAGTCTTTACTAATTAGCACAAGCTCCCAAAAGCAATGAGAATAACATTTGAATACATAACAAATTTATAAAACGTTACCTTCTTGAAAGTAAAAAAACATAATTTAATCAAAAACCAAAAAGGTCTATTTATAAGAAGTTTGACAACACCATATTTGATTATCTTAATTAAAATTTTATTAAAGTAAAATGTTTAAGTTTAGAGTTTGTATGATTGACCCATAAGTAATAATTTTGAAATCTTTTAAACCTTTTAGTTTCATGTGTTCGAAATCATTCTTCTTTTTTTTTTTTATTTCTTTTCCCGCAGAGGAAGGCATTACTTGCATTGTTAGATCAAAATCCCAAAGAAGCAGAGAAGATAATAAAAATTGTGGAAAGTAAATACAGAAACAATTCCAATAAGCAAATTCAATACGAAGCTAAAATGGCCATCATTCAAATTCTCATCCACATGGTATTATACTATTTATCAACACATTTATCATATGCTCAAATTCTTAAATCTACATCTAAAATAAACTCTCTCGTATTCATATTAATTCATTTATTAATTATTCAATAAATAAAAAAATATTTATGATAATTATAAAATATAGCAAAATTTCAAATATATCAATGATAAGTATGAAATTTTGTTATATTTTAATTCATTTTATCATATTTAAAAATATCTCTTGTATAGAAAAGTCCGAACAAAAACATATTACATATTCACGTACGCTTCTTAACTTTTTGTTTGAATAAATATTTTGTGTGATCCATCCTAGGTGTATAAATTAATTTTATTGGTTAACCTTCAAAACAAAAACAATTTAGATTATTATTGTGGGTGAAGATTTAGTTTATTTAATTTGAAAATATTTCATACATGAATTCTAATATTATTTGGAGAAGTTGAATTACAGGGGTGTAAGAATGGATGTATATTTGATTTTCAAAAGTAATATTAGTTTAGAGTAAGTTGCTGATTAATCTTAAAAGTTAATCTAATAGTAAATGAATATTTTTTTGTTTCATAGGGATTTTGAAAAATGACAAATATAATTTTATAATCATTTTACAATTTTCCAAATATGTCATCCAAACATATGTGAATGATTTTAGTATGAAAATAAATTTAATATTAAATTTACGTATCCACGTAAGAAACAATTAAATCGAATATAACCACTTTCGTTTATACACTCTTTTCTTTTGTGTAAAAAACACCAAAATTAGTTAACTTACATGGAGTTAAAAGTTTAGGAAATGATACCGTTTATAGTGTGACGGGAGAAATTAGTAAGTTGATACTTTGTGTTTGTTTATTGGGTGTTATATATATGTGTGTATGTATGTATTTGAATAAAGGGAACACCAGAGAGTTTGAGATGGGCTGTTAAGAAATATTCGGAGATAACAAACATGGAGGAAAGACCAAGTGATGCAACCATTTTTCTTTATAATGTAAGTGAGTTTGTTTTAGAATGGGTTACACACTCCCATATACTTATTTTTTTATTTATAAAGAAAACCATTAATTTTATAGGTTGAAGAAAATAAGAATTTTAGGTAATTTGTTAATGAATGTTGAACAAAACAATGATGCAGGCTGTTATACGTACACTAATAGGCGACAATAAGAATATTGCAGACCATTGGAAAGCTTATGTAAACGTAATAACTTCTGATCCCACCTCTCAGAGTTAAAGGATAATATTAATTAAATATCCTTTTTATATGGGGGAAATTATTATTATTATTACTATTATTACTATTTGTGTGCTTTTAATTAAAATATTTCCATTCTCCTAAGATCTTTCTATTTCCCCCCAAATTTATCTATATGTATTAATTCAAATTTATCTCAATAAAAAAAGTTTGCTTCATATTATCCTAATTTTCACTTCTTAATTATAACTTTACGAGGTATAGTACCCAACTACGTACCAAAATTATGAGCTTCATCATACGCAACAAATTAGTTATACCTATAACTCTTTACATATATATGTATATATAGAAAATGTATGAGAGTCAAAATATTTCTTGGAATATGATTTATAATTTCTCTTTTTTTCATGTGAATATATATATAGCTCATGTAGTATTATTATAGTTGAGAATGGCCATCCTTCTATTGTTTTATAATTATATTTCAATTCAAAATTAATCATTATTATTATTTTATTTTATTTATAATACTAATTACTATTTTATATATATATATATTTAGGAATTGATTTCTAAAATATTGTGATTTGAGAAACTATACTAAAAAACCGGGTTGGACCAAAACTATGGTAAAAAGTATGATATTTTTGAACCCCATCTCTTCTTTTTTTATTATGTTTATATATATATTATTCGTGAGTTCCATGCTTTCTTTTCTCATTATTTATATACTAGTGGACTCTACACCTTTTTTTTTATTATTATATATTAAATATTTTCATTATAAAAATTTATTTACTTATTTATTTATTTATATTTTTTTTTTCAATTTTCAATTTTTTTAAGAAAACACATATAATAACAAAATATATGTTATTAAAAATATATTAAACAAAATTCTAGTTCATTTTGGTTTGATAAACAATAATTTTTAGTATCTCATCTAACTCTTATCTATTTTTAGTCGCCTATTTTTATTCTACTTATTCTCTTATTCTTTAAAAAATAATAATATTAATAATGGCTAAGGTTTTAATTTTTTAAAAAAGTAAAAACTATGTAACAATATAAAATCTTATAATAATCAATTTTTTTTAAAAAAACTTTTATAAAAATTTAAAAATAAAACCTATCATTTTAGGAAAGAAAAAGGAAATCAATTTATATATATAAAAAAAATCTCATTTTATTTATTTATATTATTTTAGAAAAAAGAAAATTAATTTATTTTACACAAAATCACGCTATATCTAATTTGATTTAATTCTATTTAATTTTTGAAATAGATACAACAATCATTTCCTCGTCTAGTTTTCTAATTTGGTTAGATTAAGTTTCCTAAATAATTTACTCGTGCACTTTTCTAATTTGGTAATGTATGTGTTTCTTCAATAGATCGGCTTTAAATTATTTCACTATTCTTGTTTTTTTTCTTTTACCATAAACATTACATTTTTTTTATTCAATTACCCTCTTGTGCATTGGTGGCTTCAATTGTTGTTGTTTTTTTGTTTCTTGAGTAAGCTTCAATTATTATTACTCTTTTAATTTGTTTAATATATTTGTTTTTTAAAATAATTGAAATTTGAAAAAAATATATGTATAATTTTGATCGATATAATCAAATTAAATTGCAAAATGTTAAATTTAGCAAGAAAAATTGAAAATTGAATACTTAGATATTCAACTTCCCTCTATTATTGTTATCATTTTAATTTGTTTAATATATTTTTTAATAATATATTTTGTTAATGTAGGTGTTTTTTTTAAAAAAAATATTAAAAATTAAAAAAAGAAAAGTATAATTTTGATCCAAAAATAATTTATTTAAATTAAAAAATGTAAATTTAATAAGAAAAATTGAATATTAAATGTTCAGATATCTAATATATATACACACAAATAAATAAGTTTAAATTGGAAATAATTTTAATAGTAAATATATTTTTATAATTGAAATATTTAATATATATATATATATAATAAAAAAGAAAAGGTGTAAGGTCTAGTAATATATAAATAATAAAAATAGAAAGCTATCAGACTCATAAGTAATATATATATAAATATAAATAATGAAAAAAAGGAAAAGATGGACTCAAAACTAAGTTATTTTTTCATAGTTTTGGTTCAAAT
Source organism: Cucumis sativus (assembly GCF_000004075.3). Lineage (NCBI taxonomy): Eukaryota > Viridiplantae > Streptophyta > Magnoliopsida > Cucurbitales > Cucurbitaceae > Cucumis > Cucumis sativus. The sequence continues at coordinate 19,475,521 of NC_026655.2, read as the reverse complement.
CACTATATTTGTTTTTTAAAAGTTCTATATTTATAGTAAAGAGAAGTTTTTAGTGTGATTTAGCAGTATGATTATAATATTGCTTTTAAGATATTCATTGGAACACATCTATGATCCAAGTTTGTTTTTCCAACAATTTAAAAGGAAAATGATGAAATGTTAATCAAATCAAAAGAATTAGTTTGTTAGATAAAAACCGTATGGAAATTTCATTCCATGTACAAAAAGCAAAAAACCCACTGATAACCGGACTGTTACACGATCATCCCACTGACCGAATGGATCATTGAAGCTTGAATCACCAAATTTCACGATCGTTCAATTTTGATATGGGCGGAAGTGAAAGAAAATTCAACGAGAAAAGGAAGCATAGAAAATCGGCTTCATCTCTCTAAAAGAGAGGGAGAGAGAGACCACGTGGAGGCGGCGGATCAAAACAATTCCCTCTCAATAATGGACATTTCCATCAGATTCCATTGTCAGCGCTATATGGCTATTTCTAAACATGCATCCTTATTCTATTCACACCATGGGAGAAATTGGTGGGATGTTGATTATTTTCTTTGAAGAAACAATTGGAAACTTACGTACTGTGAAAATGGTTAATTAAAACCATGGAGTCTCAATAAGCTTCCTTATACAACAGAGGCACCCATGGATTCTAATTTGGAATTCAGATGAGGTCGTGTACCAGCTGGTGTAAACATCTTAGGCCATCAGTGTGTCTGCTACGTATTTATTTACATTTTTCATGGTTATTTTTTAACTACGATAGCTTATTTTCATTGATGAATGAATGGTTTATTAATTAGGAAAGAATCTAGAAGAGACAGATGAAACCGATTTATTTTCAAGAGTTACGTTAATTATGTATTTTGATTGATACAAAATTTTAGAGAGATAAATTTTGGTCTTCACCGAACATATTTAAGTTTAAACAGTTTGTTTGTTGGTTATATTTCTAGATTTGAAAATTTGAGTTTCTAAATCCAAATTGAAATGGAAAGTTAAGAAATGTTGGAAAGCCACCAATGATAATTTAAAAGGAAAAATATCCTAAATTTATATATGTGACATGTATATCTTGTTGGACAGATTCATAAATGAGATTTGTTTCAAAATTCATACTTACTGAAAATATTTTGGTTAGTAACTTCGAACCTTTCTATTGTCTTACTGGTTAGTAACAATGTATTTCTAGTTTTTATATATGAGATAAGAATTTGGATAATTTTATTTCATATCTATATTTGTGCATGTGATATGCAATATACGTTTGATAAGTATATATTAAATATTTCATTGGCAAGCATATTGGTTCATAGTTATTGTATGGCTATTAATACCATAATTGAAATGCTATTATGAATTTGAGTTAATCAACAAAATGGTACCATGGAACTTTGGATGTGTTATATGCACCTCGATATTTGGAAATGTGGGGATGTCAAACTAAGGTTTCATATCTTGTGTTCAAGAAGTCTATGGTATGATTGAAAATGTTCGACTATGTTTATTGATTATGCTCATAATAGTTGCTACATACATATTTATATATTTAAATAATAAATCGATTATTTGTGAATAATCAGACACTATTGTGATCTACCTGAACATGTCTATTAACAAGTTAGTATGAGTAGAAATATTTATCAATGTATATTATATTTGACAAAGTTTTTGTATGACTTGTGTCATGAATTGTTAAGTTTGGTTGTACAAAATCATTTGCATATTAATAAAGTTTGCTAGTAGTATGAAAATATGCAAATTCATTGTTTACGAAGCTCGTAGAATTTCATGGAAGTTTAAGATATTGTCTAAGCTATCATATATGTGATATCTTATAAGGCACGAGGACTTATACCTTAAAAGTGGTATCATAGTCACATCATCCTTGGTTTAGCCTTGTTGATATAATCCTCAGGTCGAACAAAGGTGTAGTGGTATCATAGTCAAAGCTATGTTTTGATAAACGGTACAAGATGTGTTATTGCATATGTTGTGAGAAGATTGAGTACATATATACACATAATTCTAATTAAGATGCATATCCTGTTATAGAGATTGTCAAGAATAGTATGTTATAGTAATAGAATGCATATTCGCCTGAAACATGGAGTTGTGAAATGATAGTTGAATGAAAGAACTCTCTTCTTAAAATATGTGAGGTATGAAAAACTTTGTAAATCATCTCTTCAAAGGTCTAACAAGGAGATTAATTCTAGGATTTTCAACTAGTATGAGACTCAAACATTTGATGGTCCATAGCCCTTTATTTGGGTGGTCTATTGCAATAGACTTGATGGTCCATAACTCTTTTCTGGGTGGCCTACTGCAGTAGGCCAGGTCCATAGCTACGTGTGGGTAATCCTTAAATGGATTTGATGGATGAAATTAAAACCTTTAAAAACTCCATAATCCTTATTTGGGTTGTCCTGGTATGGACTTGATGGATAATTGTAAAATCTTCATAGCTTAGTTTTGATTAGTTTGTCTTTGACAAACTTGATGAGGTTGGTCTTGATATGAACTAGATCTGAAGCCTTCCTAGCTTAGTTTTGAGTGCTCTATTGTGATAGACTTAATGAAACAATAAATATGATTGTGAATGTGTGGCCGCTTTCTATGAAAAAGTTTAAGGATCTTTTTCTAGAGCTTCACGTTGACTCGAGGTTCTATGTGATGGCCTTAAATAGCACAATTTTGAGTGGTCTATTGTGATAGACTTTATTGCGGAATCAATGAAAATTTAAGAAGTAAAACGTGTTGTGAGGGTCTCACCATGGTTATCAAAAGTTCAAAAGGTAACTTACTTTCAATAATTTGGATTGTTGCCTCACCTCACTACGCATCAATTCAAATCGAAAGATACTGATGTTTAAGTTTATACTTCTTTTTTTGCTTAGAGAAAATCATTCTTTACAATTTTAACAAGAATACAATGATATTCATTCATGGGGGATTGTTGGGAATAATCATCATTGTAATGTTTTATAATTGATATTTCAATTGAAAATTAATATTTACCCATGACTTGGTGTCTGAAATTAATATAAAACCATGAAAAATGGAATGAGAAAAATGGTAAAGAAATTAAAAAAAAAAAAAGAAAAAAAAACCACTCTTACAAAATGTAATTTTAAAAAATTATCAAAAACAATAAATTTGACAAAATATTTATAAAATATAACAAAATTTCAGATTCTATCGTAATAGACATTGACTTTTATCAATCACATTGATAGACAATAATAAAAGTTTAATTTATTAATTTGTATTATTGATATAAATCAAAACTTTGGTAGAGTGAGTAAATATTTTAGTTTATTTTATTATATTTTAAAGTGCCTTTTAACTTTTTTATAAAAATATATATTTTAAAATATTTAAATAAAATACTCGATTTTTTTTATAAGAATAGAAAAATGTAAATTATTTAGACTCATAGGAGAAAAAAATACAAAAAGATAGAGAAAACAAAAGTAATATAAACTAATTAAGAATATAAAGAAATATATCTTTTAAATATTTTAAAACATTTAATAGATTACTCTGGATTGAAATTTATCTATAAAAATTGAGAAGACCATCTTTAAATGTTGCAAAATGAAATAAAATAGCAAAAAAAAACAAACACTATTTACCCTTAGTAGAAAAGAACTCTAAAAAATTAAAGAAAATAATAGTAATATAAACTATTTAATAAAATAAAAATATGTATATCTTTAAATATTTTAAAACATGTAATAGATTTGTACTATAGTGTATATGTTTGTGTGGATGATGTAAGCTAATTCACAAATATGGTCAATTATGATAGATGTAACTTTAGTTGATTTATATGTATTCAAGAAGCTAAAGAAACATTTGTAACTATTACAAGTTGAAATATGTTATTACACCTCTCGAAGAAATTTCTTTTAACATGGTAAAATTGAGGAATGATACTCTAGTAATCTTTTTTGCGTGCTTTATGAATATAGGAGACGAAGACCTTTAGTCACCTTAAAAAACAAACAATTATCTCGTGCATTTACTATAAAAAAAAAAAAAGTCATTAGCAACCCCTTTAATTTGTATATTGGAATATATGTATAGGAGAAGAAGCAAAATTAAAGACATTTAGGGTAAGAAAAAGCAAAAAACAAGCCTAATCACCATATTCTTTCAAAAAGGACACTTGACCCTATTCTATGCTTTGCTTAATTCAAGCATTACAGCAGTAACACACCACTCATGACCAACCCACAATGCTTTTTATCTGTTATTGTTCTTCTTGACATATAAGTCAATTGGTTTGGGAAGATAATATTATTGAGGATCATTTTAGTCCATTAGCAATAGTTTTGATCAAAGTCAGACTTGAACTCAATGCATGCCATGGATTTTATCAAAATCAACCTGCATTGTGGAAAAGTTCAACATATAGATCAACTTCAAAAGCACACTTGGGCTTTCTTGTTTTGCCAATGCTACTCATTCTCACCCATTCTAAGTTTGATTGGTTTATGATCCAATTGCAAACAGGCAAGATCATGAAACACATTTAATTGCACAAACAAACTCCTAAATGCTACTTCATTACAAAACAAAATTAGTTAATCTATATCCAATCTTCATATTACAAACAAGATGAAACACTTTTTTGGTTGATGAGTGTTCTTCAATTTCATTCTAATGTTTCAAGTGAGATCCTTGAGTTAATGGCTATAACATGTTGGGGAATTTGGTCAAATAGGAATAATGATGTTCAACACACAATTTTCTCCTATTCCTACCATCAAGCAAAGGGGGACAATAATTTTGGAAAACAGGAAGACATTTCTTCTTTATCATGACAATCGAAAAATACAGTTACTGCTTAAATTTATTGTCTAAATATATTATTTCAATAATTTTTTTTTTCTTTTTAAAAAAACAAACTTTTAGATGTGACTAACATTTTTTCATTTTTGATGTACAATGTAACTTAAATTATTTATATTTAGTAGTATCTACCTATAATAATTATTAAGAAACGTGAATGTTGTGACAATTTCGTTGGATAATTTTGTAAAACAATAAGATTAAAGCTATTGAAAAAAAATTGAAGTGTGAATATGTTGGTTGGTTTGAAGTGAGAAAGTAAATGTATGTAGATATGTAGAATGATGGGGAGAGTACATTAGGACAAACAACAAGTAGCTCTCCTTATTGATTGCAATCTCCCTTGATGTATGTACTCTACTTGTAATAGTAGCCTTGAGAAATTAAAGTAGACCTATAAATGTGGATCCATGTCCCCTTTTGCCTTCTATTTTCCCACTTCTTTTTTCTTTTTGTTACAAGTTTGTTATCAATCATAATTCCCAATCATCTTCAAATTCTTTTAACTACGTTTTGATTTATTATTTCCTTCTCTTATTCATCATCATCCTTCATCAATATTCTCATTCTACCACCTAACTTAGCTTGTGTTAGTGTAAAACAATAATGGTTCTAAGTAGTAGTGAAAGAATTTACATTTTCAATTATATAAAATACCACAACAAACCATATTATTATGAACACTTGACTGTTGCGTTTTCATTTGACAAAGTAATCACTATGTATGATTTTCTAAGATAACAATTACATAATTAATTTCTATTTCTAAAATTTTATGTTTTGTTTTCTTGCATTTCTTACCTAACAAGTCATGAGTTTTTTTTGTACTTTTTTAAGACAATGGTTAGGCACTGTTACCTAAGTTGGAGTAACTAATTCTATATACCTAAGTTTGTTACATTGAGATCCCATTATATAGGGTGTATTGACATTTGGAAAGAAATGGAAGAAAGATGTAGGAGGATTAAAAGCATATGGAAATGTTGCGATGGAAGTGATGTGAGCATCCAAAAATTAAATGCAAATGAAGGGAGAGGGAGGGGGGCCAATGCACACACAAAGCCAAGGCCATGAGGTGTAGTAACCCTTCAACCAATACAAACCTCACTCATCCTCCATCCCCATGTGATCTCCCTCACCCTTCCCCACCTCCCCCTTCTCTTTTCTTTGACCATCCCCACCCTCCTCCCTCTATTTTGGTGCTTCATTCCCTACTCCTCACACGTGCCTTTTGTTTCCATACCACTTCCACTATTCTTATTCAAAACATCCTTACTTTCAAAGATCTATTCCTTATATAATTTCTTTCATTAAATTACTTAAGTTTCTTCTCTTTTTCTTTTTCTTTTTCTTTCTTTATCTATATAGCTTGTATCTAGATTATGTAACCCTGCTTCATAATAATTGATTTCTTTCTTTTAGTTTTCCAATGTTGGTCTATAAGGTTACACATCATTACATAGCATATATCTAGTAAACTCTTGAAGGTGTTGTGTCTTTTATTAATTAACGAATTTCGAGGTTGTTTTTAGCATACTTTGATTATGTTACACAATATATGCAAATCAAATAGTTAAGAGATGAAGATAGTTGACATAAAATCTATTCTCATTTACTATTGCTTCGTATTGGTTAGATTATACAAATAAACACTAAGAATTTCTTATATTGTGAGAAAAGAAAATTTCTAATATCAATTTCATACTCCATTTGTTCACGTCATATTAATAGCATTGGAGTTATTATCATACTTTCTTTGTTCACACTATAATGTTAGTGAGTATCATTTTATTTTTAGAAGCATGTGTTAATGTTGCATGCAATATATGAAAGGGGAGAATGAAACTTTTTTACACATGGATACTCCCTCTCACTAATTGTCATGTCAGCATGTTTTCAAAACAAAGTAGAACCTGCTAGTATTTATGAAGATAAATTTAGGACGTGCACAAAATGATTATTACAATAACTCCTCTTGATCAGTCTTATTCCTTTAAGTAGGTTATTGTCTTTTGTTGAAGTGGCTCAGTCCTAGATCTGGAAAGGGTTGGTGGGACATTAAATGAATCTTCTTTCCTTGTTTTCTTTCTTAAAAGAGTAGTTCCGGTCACAGTTGTTCTTGTTGGGGAGAAAATTTATGTTACTTAATAGCAGTTCTAGCCTTTTGTTCTACTTGTTCTTATATATTTAGACTCTCCTAAAAATAAGAACAAGAAAGCTTAGATTCTCACTTTTGCTTGAGTTGGTTGAGTATGCGTTGTTATAGATGTCCTCGTTTATTCTCTAAAACGAATTGGCTCGTATTTAATTATGAATGAAAGCAGAAAAAAAGAAAAAACAGATAATGAGTATATAAGTTAAAAAAAGAAAGAAAGAAAAGAAGTCAAAGAAAAATGTGGCAATGAGAAGTAAAGACACGTTGGGGTTGGAGGAAGAAGGGGGAAGTTGAAGAGTAGGAGAGTAATGTGTTTGGTTTAGGGGAAAGTGAGGGTTTCTAGGTAAATGGGATTTTTGGTGCATGCTAATTAGTGTCACTCATCTCATCACATTCACATAACCACAGTCCACATTCCTTCCATCACCTAAAGACAATTCCCAAAGCCTCTCTCATTTTAATTCATCCACGTGCCCCAACCCAACCATTAATTTCATTTCTTTTCTTCCAACTATCCTATTCAATTATATTTCTACCTTTCGATCATATTTTGCTATATATCGTAAATAAATAACAAAGTTTAAAATAATTTATTTAATTTTAGATTTTGTTCTCCTCCTTATATTATCATATTTCTATCCATATTTGGATGTCAGACATCTTCATCACAATATTTTAGAAATTAAAAAAAGGATGAAATACACAAACACATATAAAAATAAGTAGGTAATAAAATGTCCTTCATGAACTTGGATATTTCATAATTTTCAAATATTTAGATTCTTGAAAATTAAAAGCCCATTGTTAATGCAAAGAAAAGTTTTTATATTTGTGTCTGAGACATGTCTTTTCTCTTTACCTGCTTCAAATGAGAAAATTTTGTGTCTGGGACATGTTTCTTCACCCTCTTTATACATTTTCTTTTATATATATATATTAAAATACATCATTAATTATACTTCTCCAGTATTTCAATTTTTTTTTTTTAACAATATGTTTTTTAATGATTTTTTTTTCATTTTAAAAATTAATTTAATGTTCGATTTTAGATCAAAATCCATCTTCATAAATTAAAATTGATTTTGAAATATTAGAGTAAATTTATTTTTGAAATATTAGAAGAATATTTAGAAGTGATTTCAAATTTTGAAAACAATATTTTAACTATTTAAAAAATTGCTTCCAGAGTACCTTACACGTGCATATAATTTTACACGTGTTCAATTGCTGTAAAGTGATTTATCTTTCTTTTCTTTTCTTTTTCTTTTTATAATCAACTTTCTAAGTATATTTTTTTAAATATTAGTCTTGGAGTCAAATTAATTTTCTAAAAAAAACTTCATTCATATATTACTAAGCTTAAAACAATGTTAATGGAAAATTATGCCAAATATATACCATCTAAATTTGCAAAACTTCATTAACATATATATATATATAAGTAGAACTTTATACAAAAAAAAAAAAGAAAGAAAGAAAAAAGAAGCCAATTTTGTATATGTTAAGTTTCCATCCCTTTCTTTTTCTCTTTACTCTATATTGAAAAAGAAAACTTCTATATGATTTATTTTCGATGTTAAGTTTGTTGAAAAAGAAAATTATTGAATATATATAAAATTAAAAGAAAATAAGACAAATCATATAGGAATTATGTAATATTTTGGGAAGTTTGTTATATATTTATTTGGAGGGGCCATGGCCCCTAGTGACCATATGAAATTTCAAATATGGCATTACAAAATTAAATTATCACATACATTGAATCCAAATATGTATTACATATCAATCTTCAACATATAAAATTAATTATTGTGAATTTTGGAATGCTATGTCTTTAAATAATCGAGTTTTTATTTAAGCACATGGAAAGGAATTTTCGAAATAAAAAAATAAATTATTTTCTTTCAAGAGAAGTTTGATATCAATACATGATTCTTAGTTTCAAAACAACATACATATAAGTTCAATTAACACAAGCACACTATATTCAATTTAAGTTTCGAGTAAATTTCATGTTACACGAAGCTGTGAAGCTAGTCATTTTTGTTTGATTCGTCTTGAGTAAATGTTATATTACAAGGAAACTGTCAAGCTAGTCGTTTTTGCATGAATTAGATGTTTAAATGGTATGTATCTATTTAAATATCACAGGAGGAAGCAGTATTGATAGGAAAACCTCACCTTCCATCATATTTGCAATATTCAATTATTAAGGTATTACTACCAGCCTTGGTATAAAACTCAACACAGTAGATTAGTGGAGCTCGTTAGGAAGTTGACAGTTGAATGAGTTATATTACAATATATATTATTATAGTATATAAAGGCCTTTGGGTTTTAATGCAAAGAGGGAGTGTGAGGGCATTGTGAAAGAACAACTTAAATATCCTATCTAACCTAACCAAATATAATGAAGAAGCTAGTTATGGGAAAAGGAAAAGAAAAAAACATAATGTATATGGTTGCTCTTTACATATCTTATATTTTGAGTTCTCCATTGAGAGTTGAGTATGCAAATGGTAAGACAACATAGCATTGGTTAGTCTTGAAAGTAGATGTTGAGATTACAATATAGAATTTGGTGGTGTTGTTATAGAAAGAAATAATGATAGTGAAGAGTTGAAAATGGTGTGAATAATTGGATTGGATAGGTATGTTGGTAGTAGTATTGGTTTGGAAGTGATGAGATGTATGTATAAATTTGATGAATGAATTTATAAAAAAAGGAAAAAAGAAAAGAATGAGAAGATGTAGACATAGTTGTGACAGAATCAGTGAACCCTGAAGGGAGAGAGGATAGTGATGGCGATGGTGTTAATTTCTTTGTTATTAATATAGATGGAAATATTTAAAAAGAAAAAGAAAGAGGGGGTTGTGTGGGGGAGCGTAGGTGTGGAAAGGAGCACGTTAAAAATGGAAAGGGGACAGATGGCGACAGGAGATCCCATCTTGAGGGTGCGCATCCTAATCCCAAAATTCAATTCCTTTTTTTTTTCTTTTCTTTTTTTACCACAAATGTCCACCTCAACCACTTCTCTCCCTTCTCTTACACGTGTCTCTTTCTTCTTCCAACAAAACACGTCAAAATATCTTACATCACACTTATTACTTCTTTCCTTCCTTCCATTATTTTTCTTTTATTATTATTATGGATCCTACCAACCTCCTCAAACTTTAAACCCATCTTTCCTCTTACCATTCTTTTAGTATTATAAAAGTTCTTATAATAATAATAATAACAAGATCATAAACAGAAGAGTTATTGAATATATGAGTAAACAAGGAAGAAAAATATTATAATGCATATATAGAAAGTAAAAAAAACTACAATAGACTTTAAACCTATATTTTAGGAAAGAAAAAAAAAAGAATGAAGAAGAAAAAGAAATGGTGTTATAAAGAAATAAATTAAAGAAGAGAGAAAAAAAAGTAAAGTTGAAAAATGAAGAAAAGTAGAGAATGACTCGTGGGGTTCACCTTTGAAAATTTGAGAAAGACGTGGAGGAAAGAATTATGAAAAACCTAATCTTTGGATTACTTTTCCATAATTTGGGATTCAAATATCCCTCAAATATTAGAAATTTTCTCAAATAATGTTGTATGTTATTTTTATTTTACAAAAAAATAATAATTTTGATAAATTTTGGTGGTATGATAGAGAAGTTGAAAGCATAAATGATGAAGTACATACATAATTATTATTATGTAAAGATGATTAGGTTTGAAAAGATTTATTTGGGTAATTAGTAACCATTTTTGTAGCCGTCTTTTCTCTTACCTTTTATGAGAATGTGTCCACGTGGCATTGAAATTGGCAAAAAAAAAGAAAAATACCTTTTTCAAATTAATTTGTATATATTCTTTTATTATTTAAAAATAGTACATTTTTGTAAGGTGAGGGTTAATTGAGTAAATGTCAAATAGATTTACGTCCATTACTTGTACAATATGATTAAAATTTGTCAAAGAAAATTTGGGAAAAATATGTCTCACTTTCTTTTTAAACAAATAAATAATCAACACTAATTCATCTAACATTTCAACTTAAACATGGAAGTTTCAAGTACTCTCAATTTTAGTTGTTGTAATACAAAAACTAAATATTTAAATTTTAATAAGAAACAAGTTTTGAGATGTGATTTATAATATATTCTTGTCCATAGTAATTATTGGTTGTTTGAAAATATTTTTTTAACTAATACTAAATTGTGAAAATATTTTTTTAATATATATTGAATAAGACATCATTTTAATTTTATTTTTGCTTATGGTATTTTCACATAAAATAAATCAAAATATTTAGAAAATACAACGACATTTCAAATTCTATTAGTTAGTATGTTCATAGGTACTTATCATCAAAACAATACGAAGAATGGTTATATTTTATAAATATTTTTAATAATTTTGTCATTTACAATTATTTATTTATTTATTATATTAATATTTTTTTATACTTTGATTAATTAGTTATATTTTCATCCATAAAACCTTTACACATACAAATATTTTTATTGAAAAATAATTGTAAAATTATTAAACAATAATTATGATTTTTTAAAATATTTTATATGTTAATTATTTTCTTTTAAATTTTATAAACAAGATTGGTAACCAACACACATTTAGCTCTCATATTCAAAATACACATATATTAATTGGAGAAAACCATTTATGTGGTCTATAAGATTCTAATGCTTACACTTTTTAGTTTTTAAGTTTCAATTTTATTTCATTTTAGTTTATATATAAATTTGAAAATTTACGGTGTATAATCTCATTACTTAAACGGTTAGTAGAAGTTAATACTAACTACTAAAAATGAGCCTTTAATGAAAATTTAAGGTTAAAATCGTAATTGTCGAAATATATAAAATTCAAATTTCAAAACTGAATTTGTAATTTATGGTAAATTAAAACCAAACTTAATAACTAAAGAATTAATGATGTAACATTTTAAAATCTAAAAACTATATGAAAACTACATCCAAATGTTAGTATTCTTTTTTTCCCATCATCAATTATGTGTGATATTTTAGACTCACAAATTAAATAATCATACCCATAAAATGATGCAAACCATGGTCGAGAATAGAAAATTTACATCAACAGCAACAATAACAATGAACAACAATAGCAACAACAATTGCAATACGAACATACGACTAAGTAGCAAAACACACACTCTCTTTACAAGACGTTTCACAGCTCTGCTCAAAATTGTGCTAACAGATAAATGCCCCAACATGTCTAGGATAAAACAGCCTCTCGTATACAACTGACTTTGCATGAAAATCAGCTCACAAAATAAAATCAGTCAAGGACAGATACAATTTTGCTCGGAAACCTTTTGAGAGAAACGAAAGTAATGTTTTTATAATATACATTTGGAATGAAAAGAGAACGACATATATATAGTGGTTTTTTAGGATAGCCAATGGTCACAGCAAATCGTGGGCAGTAAATGGGTTGAAAAACATTCAAACGGTCACAATATTAAATTTGACAAAACGGTAAGAAATAAATAATTTCCGTTCTAGTAAAATTCTTAAAACATTTTAAAACATTCAATTAAAATTTTTAGTAAAAAGAATATATAGATAGATATTTCACCTCTCCACGCCCGTCCGATGGAAGTGCGCATGAAGATACGAGCATACATACGTTTGTCTATCTTTTTGCTCCTTCTAGTTCAAATCATTGAACAAATAATGAGTATAAAAGGGAGCTTCCACATTTAAAATTAATCGACGTGGAAATACACTTGAGAATATAAAATAGTATTATAATTTCATTTCACACATTTTTCATCCCATATGAAATAATATCTAAAATTAAAAGTTACTGGAAATGTTCTTATTTTAAGTTGGACCATAATATCTTTGACTAAATTAAATGATAGCAAATTCCTCATTCATATGAATGATGATTCAATATCTTAATTAAACATGAAATCGAGAAACATACTATCATATATATATAGAGATATATTATTTGTAATTAATGAAAAAGTAATTAGAAAAAATCATATATACACACAACTTTAATTTTAACGGAGATTTGAAGAAATTTAAGATAGTATATAGACAAAGACTCTGTATACTTGAAAGAAAGTTGAAAAAGATTTCTAAAAATACCGTTTATATACACTAACAAGTTCATATATATATATTTATTTTTTTAGATGTCGTTTCCTAGCGACAACCGTATAAACAAATATCCTTACTAGCTAACATGACTCCTATGTTGGTTCAAATAGGAACAACTATTGAACGGTAAGAGTAATTTTAAAACACAATAACGAATTTATCAAATAAATGCCATAAATCTAGATTCTCTATTGTTTTTTTTTTTTTTTATATTCCTTACAAAAACCCTCGTGTAGAATTATTGTAGTATTTTATTTTGTTTTAAGAAAATAGGTAAAAAAAAAAAAGAAGAGAAAGAAGTAACGTGATGACATTGTTCCACCTATTTTTTTAGGGGACAAAAGATCTAGTACTACGACATCAAAGTCTTATCGATAACATATGGAATCGCTGGCGATAAAAAGCATGATGGTCACAATAATCACACACACCAAAATATTAATATATTGAGTATTGGATCGACTATTAGCTAACGTCATTTTATCTTCACAAACCCATATAGTGAGTGGTGTTTTATGTGGGTGTAGGTGTTGGATAGTACCTTCTCAAAATATCCCATCGATTTCTTTTTCCCTCCAAACATCAATTATACATATCTATGAAGATGATGAAGGAGTTGCATTATTATGCCCCCAAAGGAAATGAGAGGTTAGAACATCCCCAAAATTCATCACCCATTCATCATCAAAACCCCACTTTCCAAAAAGAATTGAGAAAGGCAAAATTTTAAAAGGTCTCTAAAAATTGCAAATATAGGCTGGCTAAGGCTATGGCCTAATAGGTATACATACATATATATATATATACACACACATATATATATAATTTGTGTACTTGGGTCACCATATGTTTGCAAAAGAAATAGGAGAAACTTTTGGCCCCCCCTTTTGATTAAATGAATATGGCCATTTCCCACATTTGATTACATTAAAGTCAGCAAAAAAGTTGAAGGCTGCCACCAAACTTTATTCTCCATCCCAAAATTTTGTTCTATAGGAAACTAATGGTCTATTAATTCCTTTATTATTGAGTGTTTTCTTAAAAAAAATTTACAAGGGTGATGTTTTAATAATGTTAATGAAAATGTTTAGTATTATAGATCATTTTGATTGATTTTCTAATATTTAAATTGCTTTTGATGTGCTTATTGTTAGTTGAGATCACCAAAGTGTACATATATAGAAAGAAATTGGTACAAGAAAATGAATATGCTAAGAAAATTAAAGGAAGGGAGAGAATATGAATGAAGTTTATGGAGGGAGAGATTGGTGAGAAAAATTGAGTGGTGGATATTAAAAGTGGTAATATATTAGATAATAAGAGAGTAGAGGCCGTAGAGAGCAAATGTAACCAAAAGAACATAGGAGAGAGGACAAGTCTTGTATGCTAGATAATATTATCTTCCAAATTGGAAATCAACAACAATAATTGGATTACTAGATTGTATTGGTTTATCACGTTTCATCTCAAAATCAAATAAATAAATTGTTGGAAAAAACTCTCACTACAAGAATAATAAGTAGAAAAGCAACAAAGAGTAGTAAATTTGAAAAACGATAAAAGAACTTCAAATTAGAGAAAAAATCATGAACAAGAAAAATTTTCCATGTGAAAAATTATTACAATGATCAAAGAGAAATATTCTACCAACCCCAATTACAAAAACGATGAACGATTGAGTTAGTAATATACTAAATTTAAAGTATTCAAAATTTGGATGATTTGGAACCAAAAGGCATGCTCCTTTTATATGAGTTGAGACTCATCCCATTCTTAAATATTTTTTTTTGTTATCTGTAGTTGAACCTTTTTTTTTTCATGTGAGACAACCTCAAACATAAATTAAAATCAATTGAATTTATTGTGGAAAGAGTTTATTCTTTGTAAGAAAGATAAATTTTTTGTAATTCATCCTTTTTTTTATTTTTGTTTACTTAATTAATTCATGTTTAGAGATTTTTCAAGTAAAATTATTACCTATTATACATATCTTCTTCTTTCGTAATTGGACTGATCTTATTTTTAATCGTTCACAATCCATTCAAGAAAGGAAGAAATGAAACTTTTAGATTCAAGCATTTGACATTAAGATAAATGTGTATATTATGAACTATTTTGAAAGTACTTTTGACACATAATACTTGAAAACACATAATTTTCAAGTAGATTTTAATGATTCTTGTCGTCAACATGTTTGATTCTTAAATCCATTTCAAGTCCTATTTCAACCATGTTGGAGACAAACCTACATTCTTTTTTATCACTTTAATTTGAAATGTATAAAGTTCTGATGAGACAAATATATATATTGAAAATCATGAAAGAAAGTGATTTTTTTTTTAATAGAAGTGCTAAAAAATATTGTGTAAAATGAAAGGCAGTTCGAATTTCTTTTCAAGATGAAGTGAGAGGAGTGAAAAAAAAAAAGAAAAAAGATTAGAAAGGTTTAGGAACAATATTATTTATTATTGACGGCTGCCCACCAATATGAAATGATTGAATATCATGATCATATGATAAGATATATGTTTTTATTAAATTTCAACTTTATAATAAAATGAAATTTAATGAGGTATATATATATATATATATATATATGTATATATATATAGTTTCTTTCATAATAATAATAATAATAATAGTAATAATGTTTGAAGAAGAAAAGAATGGGATGGGATGAATATTGGATAAACCAACTAGATTGCCACTACTTAACTCACCTACCTGCCTTCTCACCTTCTTGGATTTTTAATAACCATTTATTTACTTCTTTCTCTCCTCAAATAATAATGCTTTTTTTATGTCTAACAATGTACTTTCAAATAGGGTTGGTTGTGTGTATTTTCTCTTTTACAAATTCAATGATTGTGAAGTGAGAATTAAATTATTGAACTGCGAAATGATAACGGAAGTTTCATGCAAACGTGTATTTTATCCTTGAGTTAAGAAAAAAAAATGAACGAACGAAATATGTATAATAAACTTCATTAATTTATTAAGCTAGGGTTGGACATTGATGTCTATCACTTTTTTTTTACCAAGTAACTAAATACTATATAATTTCCTTTTTCTTAAAAAAAAAAGAGCATAGACAGAAGTAGTAAAAGCTATTTCTTAGATTAAAACTTTTAATAAATCATTGGAAACGTTCTTCTCATTTTTCTTTAGTTTACTTACAAGTAGTACATACGACTTATAAAACACTTACTGTTTTTAAATGAAAAAATAATAAGGTGCTGTGTAATAAACATTTTACTTACGACACTTTCTGTAGGTATAAATATTAATATTAAGCATAGAATAAACATTTCTTTATTAAGATTAATTAAAAAAAATACTTATAATTATGTATTGTCAACTTCAATACAACTTAGCCGTAAGTTTAAAATAAAACTGAAAACATTAGTTTTTTTTTTTTTCAATTAAAACTATGTATCTTATTAAAAAAAAAATTGATGGTAAGTGGTTATACCATATTAAGTCAATTAATACATAAATTATATATATATATCCCTCCAATGCCAACGTTGTTGGAAGTAATATAAAATTTTTGGAAAAGTTGAATTTGCGACACAACATGCTCACCACAAACTAACTCAATATATATATACTCAAGCATATATTTTTTTCTTTATATATAAGTTGACCTAATTAATTAGATACATACTTTTCAACTTCTTAAATCTCTTAATATGCCAACTTAGTTATACAATAGTAGATTTTATTGTTTTTACAAATATTGTTATAAATCTTAAATTTCTCCATAAAAAATGATGACACATAGAATTATTTACGATGTATTAATAAAAGTTGACGAAATGGATTGAGTATAAATATATATATAAGCAGTAAACGAATTCTATATATTTATTTGAATTATATGGAATAATAGACTTGCTCTTAACTTATGTTTTTTCAAATCAATAGTATGAATTGGATATTTAAGATTGTCAGCATAATCGATTAAATGTACTTCAATAGGAAGGGTTTTTTTTTTCTCTATAATATAATGTTTGATTTCAATTCAATATTATTGAGGTCAATTAATATTATTCCTGCTATCAATTTTGTGAGCATCTTTTTGACATTTTATTTGAATTATTGGACACCTCTTTTTCCCACTAATTATTATTGTTATTTCTTTATTTTTATTTTTTTTAATCATGTATATATATTCTAATATTATATAGATATAATATTAGAACTATATAGTTGGTGCTTACCTTTGAGTTTTTTAATTGTAAGCCTTATATTGATCCAATGCTTAGATATTAAACCAAATATTCTATTCATTGACTTTCTTCTTTCCTCTTCCTAATAAAATGATAATTGACTTAATTTAGATATTAATCAAATTATAATAACAAAATTGTTTTTGTTTTCAACTTTTGATTAACTATGTATGTGTGATATTTTATTCAATAATTATATTGTTGTAATGTTAGGTAGATATGAGTACACATAGTTTTATACATATTATAATAATGTATGATTAGAGATGAAAGGAACACAAACTAAATATATATGTGAATATTACATATAAAATAAAAAAGTTTTGAGGGGTATATCAACAATTAGTATTATTGTCGAACTCTCTTAACATTTCATATCACAAATAGTTTGAAAACTTGAGGTTGAATATTGGAATATTTTTTTTCTATTGGTTTTTAATATTGTTTAATTAAGATGAAAGGATGATCAATCGTTATTTGATTGTCGGTATTGAATATAAGTTATGAAAGCCAATGAATTAGACATGTTAACTATCGATCGTTGAGTAATTTGTTTATAATGATGATCGATGGACTATTTATTCACTTTATTGATATGTTACACGCATATATGTCACCTTATTTTTAAATATATATAAAATGAAAGTGTTATGAAATGAATTTAGACGACTATAATGTAGTATTCTACATCAATGAAATTATTAAAAAAATGTGATTAAAAATCTATTTATTCATGTATATAATCCTTCCAAACATTAAACGACTCTAACACAAAATTAATATCCAAAATTTATATGAATTTTATAATTTGTCTCCTTACTTAAATTCTGATTTTCTATGGAGTGATCGTTTGTGAAATGAAAAGTAAATTTTTTTATATTTAAAAAAAAAATCAATCCAAATAATTAAGTAACATTAAAGCATATTTTGTTAATAAATTAGTTTGAAATATTATATGTGTTTTAGTTGAGAAAGACTTATTATAGAAAATTGGAAGTTTTCTACCTAAGTCATGTATGACCTACAATAACTCATCTTACTTTAATAATAAAAGTTAGCATATATCACCTTAGAAATTAGAATGAAATAAAAGATTAGTAACCATTTCATTTTTTTTTTATACCGGTGAAAAACTAAGCGTAGAACGTCTATTCCACCTCTAAATTTGTTGCATTATTGTTAACTAATTTTATCCATGTTTTTGAAAATCACCGAATTTCATTCAACACTCTATCTCAATTGTCAATTTTAGTTAAAGTGAAACAATATTATAGAGCTTTGAATATGAAACATTTCTATACCATTGATACCATGTCAAATCATTAACGATGTCAATCCAAAAGCTTAAGCTATTAGAAGTTTCAACGAAAATAAACGAGAAAATAATAAATAATAATGTAAAATTGAGATGGAGTAGTTGCTAATTATCTTTTGAACTTATGGTTGAAATAGGGTGGATTAAAAAATTATATTGTGGTTTTTTATTTCTGTTTTTTTGTTTGCAAGTTGACCTAAAAGGGTCACTCTCAAATATTTTTCATTTATGAAAGTGAGGTAGCAATCTTAACATTTATAAAGAAGATTTCATATGAGAAATCAATCCTTCTTTTTTCCACTTTTGGATTGGTAAAAAGTTCAATCACTTGCACATGAAGAAAATGAATCCAACCCAATTATAGCCTCTCAAAAAGCCTTGATTTACAAAAATCATATCTTAGTTTATTTCTTTCTTTTCCTTTTTTTAACATTGTTTACAAGACAATCTTATTACATTTTTGACTTTATGTTTCTCTTTTTCTAATGCTTTTTTTTTCTTTCAAAAATAGATAAATAAAATTGGCCAAATGGATGGAAATTTCCTCTCATTGAGTCAATTGATTCATTTTTGTAGTGTGTATAATTGTCAACATACAAATAATAAAGAGTACCTTTTGGATCAATCTCAATTCTCAACTACAATATCAATGTCATTTATTCCTTTTTTTTTAATTGTGTCTCGTATTTTCATTCTATAATTATTTTATCAGAGGATTGAGTTAATTTATTACCAACAAATAGTAATATTATTTAGTAATTTCCTCATTTAAAATAATTAATCTAATGAATTAACTTTTAACTTTCCTTTTTTAAGGAGAGATCTAAAGAATAGTTAAAGTTTAAAGATGATACTTTTGTTTAAAATTAGTTTCCTAAAATAGGGTTTGAAATTTTATTAATTTTGACGGTCTACAAATCATTCTTCTTTCTCATACTCTCATTTTTATTTTCTTAAGGAGGAAAAGTTTTAAGGGAAATCAAAATTACTTTCAATATTTTTTTATTTATATGATAAGATTTGAACATAGTTTATTTAGATTAACAAACTCATACTTTGATCCTAGTAGGCTAAGATAAGATGGTGGATCAAATATTCTAATATACACATATATATACCCTTTATGACTCTATATGAGAGGTTTAAAAAATTCCGATTTCTTCTTGGTTATTTACTTATAATTGACTCACGAATTATAGTACTTTTTCTTTATTTTGCACTTTTCCAAATAAAAAAGTTTTCAATCGTTATCACATCAAGGTTAAGTGTGTATTTTCTCGAACAACTAATTAGAAAAATTATACAAAAATTAATTATGAATGATAACTATTTATACTTAAATTTTCATTCTCTCACAGGCTTCTTAATTTTTGTTTTCATATTTATTATGCAAATATAAATTCTTACTCAAATTCTAAAATAAATATAAAATATAACTTTTTAGTTTTCATAACTTACAAACATAGAAACTATAAAATTAAATAATTGTCAAACACCACTTAAAATTTTAATAACATTTACGTAATGTTCCCACAAGGTTTTCGAAGAAACGTGTTTCGTAGAATTGAACTTGTGTCGATGTTGATTATGATGCGATATGTAGTTCGTTCTCTAGTATTTGATCCTCTAATTTTCTCTTGGTTGAATGCATACGCTTGATTTGAGAAAGTAGAATACTTGATGTTCTTGAAGTTGGAGTCTTGGAAGAAAATTTGTATATCTAAATGAACTTCAATCTTTGAGCTAGGGTGATCGACTTCAGAAGATATGAAGTCTTTTGGTTCTTGCGAGAATTATCTATGGACCTTCTAAAGTAAAAATTATGTTCCCTTTCAAATGAAGACAATTCCGCTACTTATAAAGTCATCTAGTAAACTTTATATGCTCGAACTTTGTTAGTCCGTGGATCTGACCCATGAGTTCAACCACATGGATTTTAGTCGTATTTAACATTTTGGCTAAATTAAGCTTATTTTTGGCTCAATTGAACTTTAACCCAAATAAATAATATTTAACTTGCCTATAATGATAAACTTGATCTAACGGTCATGATGAAAACACATGGCATCATCAGAATTGGCCAATTTATGTCTTCAATTTCAATTTGGGACACATTTCAACTTTTAATTAGTTTCAAATTCAATTATTTGTATTTTTTGTCCTTAATTTGGTAAATGACGTGAAAATTTATGATTGATCCACAAATGTTCCTTTTCGAAATTGATGCTCGTATATGATTGGATGAATATGAAAAAAATTTGAGCATAAAAGAAGTATAACTCCAAGTCTTTGTTTTTCACATTCGTACTTCACATCATACTGAAGCAAGAGTTGACTGATTATCAACTTTGAATCATCATAAATTTCTATGAACGATACTTTGATTTCCAATGCCATTTGAAGATCAATTATCAATGCCTTATATTCAGCCACATATTGTTCAAATACAATTCGCTAAGCGCAAAACTATAAGGCAACATATGTATCTCAGGAGAAATGAGGACGATGTCTGCCCCGCATCACTTCTTCTTCGCATTGCAACATCAAAGTACATGGTTCAAGGTTACATAACTTTCATGAAAAAAACCTCGTCGTCTAACAAATCTTCACATAACTTCCAATTTGATGAAATTTGATGGTCTGCTAAAAAGTCTGTCAATGCTTGTCCTTTTATTGCCTTTTGTGGAATATAAACAGTGTCATATTGCTGGAGTACAATCATCCATTTGGCTAAGTGTGCAAATCAAATTATTAATCTGTACTTTATAGGATTTGTTTTTGCCACTATATGAACCGTGAAGACCTACATATAAGGCCTCAACTTATCAATGGCAAAGAAAAGCACAAGACATATTTTTTCGATGGAAGAATAGTTTCCTTCAGCCCCATGTATGGTTCTGCTTAGATAGTAGAGAGCACACTCATTTCCTTTATCCTTCTTTTGTGCTAACAATGCCCTCAGTGCCCTTTCCTGGTGCAACAATGTACAATATCAATGGTTGGTCAATTACTAGAAGACTTAGTATTAAGGGACTAAATAAATAATTCTTTATGCTATTGAAGGCATTCTGGCAAGCCTCATCCCACACAAAATTTTCTCCTTTTTTCATTAACTTTGAAAGGGCGAAACACCAACAAGCAAAGGTTGAAATGAACCTCCAAATATAAGCCAGTCATCCCTGTAGACTTCATAGGTCATGAAATTCTTTGGTCTTAACATCTTTTGAAGGGCCCTCGATCTTGAATTGGTCTACCTTCAATCCCCCAATACCTTACAATGAAACCGAGAAAATTTTCTAAGGTCACACCAAACGCGCACATGAGAAGGTTCATCCTCAACTGGTATTTCACAAACAGTCAAACACAACTTTTAAATCCATCAAGTGGTCTTGTCGTTTCTTGGACTTGACCATAAGGTCATCAACATACCACTCGACATACTTATGCATCATATCTATTGAGTAAGAAATTTCAGCCAATTACACATTTCTCTAGAAATCTTGTGTGAACAACATCATCAAACACTTTTAGTTGATCATCTATGGTAGATTGACCACCATCTTCTAAAGTTTCAAACTTCGATTCGTCAATGATGGTGATGTGATGACATGAAGTAGAGGTGTACAAAAGTCGGGTTGGACCGGGTTTTAGGAAAAATGTGGACCAGCCCAAAGTGATCGGGTTGGCAAAAATTGAATCTTATCGATTCAATTTTGAAGGGTCAACCCAACCCAACCCAACCCAAAAAAATTGGGATGAATCGGGTTGGGTTGACTTTTTTTTAAAATTATATTGTTTTTCAAATTTTTATATTGGTTATATAAGAGTAAGAATTCAATTTTATCATTTCCATAGTCTTTCAAGTTTCAACCCAAATTTTCATATTCTTTTCAAATTCGAAGTCTATAATAATGTCCATTCAAAAATTTAAAGTTATAAAAATATTAATAATCACAAAAAATGGGAATGTTCGTTAAAATTTAAAAATAAATCCAAAAATTCAAATTCATAAAAAAATTAATAATCACACAAAATAGAAATGTCAATTAAAATTTAAAAATACATTAAAAAGTTCAAAGTTCAACAAGTCCATTAATATTGAAAAATAAATTCAAAAGTTCAAAGTGAAATAATGTTCATTAAAAATACATTAAAAAGTTCAAAGTTTATTAAGAAAAAACATTACAACTTCAAATCAAAAGTGTGCCACGACGATGACAATTTTGGAGATTGTTCTTCTTGCAATCTTGGTCACACTTCTTAATGCCTGAAAAAAATACAAACACATAAGAATTGCATATAATGTTAGTAATAACATATAGTTCTAGAAAAACTCACTAATAATAATCAATATGTTCTTCCCCTAAATCAAATTCATTAGTCCAAAATAATAGAAGATGATGAGTTCCCTACAAAGAAAATCATACTTAAGTAAATAAAAATATATTTAGCATAATTCATGTTAGTCGTTTGATATGTACAATAAAGAAAGCAATCAATTACCCGTCTCAATATTCTCATAAATCTCTAACTCTTCAAGTTGTGGATAAAGATTAATAACACCGAACCGCCTCAAATTCAATTTTACGTACATATCAAGTTCCCAACTGTTCTAGGAGTCAAAGAACTTCTAAAGGAATCAAGAATCCTCCCCTGTACTAAATGTAGATTCATAGGCCACCGAAAATATTGGAACCGCCAAAGCATCTCGAACAATTTTTGATAGAATGGGATATTTGTATCCATTCATTTTCCACAAAGACATAATATCAAATTCATATTTATCTACTACATCATTGTCAGACAAATAAGACCTCAAGTCATTCTCCACTTCCATTGAGTTTACTTCCTCTCTTAAAGCACAAAATTTTATCTATGAGTCAACTTCTTCATCGTTGTCCGCTTCCATAGTACCATTGTTTGATTGTTTAGGATCATCGGTGCTTTGACCACCTCGAGTGGAAGAGTTATGTTGTGATTTGTAAAAGTCAGGTAAACGATATACAAATATATAAGTCACGCTCTCAACTACATCCTTAACAACATCACTCTTATAAACATTGGAAAGACAATAATTCAAGTACTTTAACTTGTACCAAGGATGAATCAACATTGCCACAAAAATCAACTTATTCATTTTCTCAAGTGAATCCCAATACTTATTGAACTTTGTTTTCATATTCATAGCCATCAAACTAAGAGAAGAATTGTTGTTGTTGCTCCATTTGTTCAAAACAAATTGAATAGCAACTATAAAAGTGTCTAAACATTAGAAGTCACATATGAAGTCACATATGAAGAGCAACTTAGAAGTCACATATGAAGAGCAACTTATTTTTGTAGTGGTTTCATAAAACCCTTTCAAAAATTTTACATACACACTTACCGTCAAAGACACACTCGGGGGCCCAATCTCTTATTTCCACGATCATCTTCCTCAAAACACTCAAAAAAATATGAGTCATCTTTCTCTTCCTCTAAAATTTTGAAAGCTTTTTCGAATGTAATTGCATGTTCAAGCATTAAATAGGTAGAATTCCTCCTAGTAGCTACATCTAAGCAAACAAGAGCCTTACACTGGATTATTTCTTGCTTCACACATGCTTTAAATTTTTTCATTCTCTTAGGTGATGATCGTACATATCTCACAACCTTACGAACACTAGCAATAGAATCATGCATATCTGTCAGCCCATCAATAAGATTAATTATATGAGCACCTCATATGCAATAGCTCTCCATCTAGAACAATAAATTTTCAACTTTTAAGTCTTCTCTTAACATATGAAATAGCCACATCATTGGAACTTGCATTATCAACAATGATCGTAAAGATTTTGTCAATTCCCCACTCCAATAAACAATTTTCAATTGCCCTCCCAATAGTCTCCCTTTTATCATTTGCAACTTGGCAAAAACTCAACATATTCTTATGTAAAACCCATTCAGAATCAATGAAATGTGCCGCTATGACCATGTAGTTCACATTTTGTAGTGAAGTCCAAGTGTCCATTGAAAGACAAATTGTTTGAGAGCTTTTAAATAAAAATGATTTCAGTTTTTTCTTCTCTTCAAGATATAGTTTATATATATCTCTAGTAATCGTTACTTTCGATGAATAATCAAACCTAGGACAAGCAATACTATAAAAGTGTCTAAAACCCTCAATCTCAATGAATCTGAATGATAACTCATTCATAAAATCATCTTAGCACATGCTAGTCTACATGTTGGTTGGCTAAACAATGTAGTCACAAAATTACTAGCATTGACTCCTTTCCCATCCTTTGTAGGTATAAGAGTTAAGGTGGTTTGTCCTTTATTCTCTTCTCTATATGGGTACTTTTTACATTGATTTCTTAAATGCTTTCACAAAGTGCTAGCTCCACAACTATTACTATCACATGCATAATCCTTGCCACAATAATTACACTTGCACCTAGCTCTATCGTTAACATTTGCTTCCATTTTTGTGAAATGATCCCACACGGAAGATGTTTATTTATTAGGTCTCTTTCTTTTGGACTTGGAAGGTAGAGGTGGTACATGATTTGTAGTTTGACTTGTATTAGGAGGAGGAGGAAGGGGAGGAGGCATTTCATTATTACTGGTAGCACTCGTATTCTCATTACTGTTATCCATCTATAAAATAAGGGAAATCAACGTCTAACGTATCTAATTAAATTTCTAACATAAACCAATTAAACTTTCAACACCAACCTACACCAATTAAACATATACATATCTAATTTCACCACCAACATACACCAAATTAAACTTCTAACACTAAAATAAACCAATTAAACTTCCAATACGAACATAAACCAATTAAACTTCCAAAACGAACATAAACCAATTAAACTTACAATACGAACAGATTTAACACCAACTAAAAATCACATTAATTTGACCCAAAAAATTAACCATCAAAACATTCAACTTACCATGGAGTTAGATAATGATGATTCAGTCGTATCTAATACAGTATCCATAGTGATGAGTTTTAAAGACACCCAAATATTTGAAGCTGCAAAGTGTTAAGAAAATTAAAATTAGACTTGATTTAATATTTTAATTTATGCTAAATACAAAAACGAGGGACTGGAACTTACAAAAATCACAAAAGCTTGCAAACTTACGGAAGAAATCAGAAACAGAGAGGGACTGAAACTTGCAAACTTGCAAACAAAGTGAGGTCACCAAAATGTGATGGCTGAAAGCAGAGTGACACTCACCGAAATGGCCGAACGCAAAATGGGACGTCGAATGATCGAAGGTTCGATGTAAATGGAACGACCGAAGTTGTGAACGCAAAATGGAATGACCAAAGTTGGAATGTGAGAATTGGAAGCGAAGTCACAGTCGCTGGAATAGTTGTCAAATGCAAAGGTCGAGGGTTGTGTTGCACGTTGAGTACTTGAGAGGATTTAGGAGTGTGTTGCGTGTAGTTGTACTGAACACAAAGGTCGAACGAAAAGGAAAATGAAAAACTAATGTAATTTAGGAGTTTTTTATTTTATATATATATTTAAACTAGGTCAGGTTGGGTCAACCTAATCCTTAATACCCTAT
This sequence comes from Cucumis sativus, assembly GCF_000004075.3. Taxonomy (NCBI): domain Eukaryota; kingdom Viridiplantae; phylum Streptophyta; class Magnoliopsida; order Cucurbitales; family Cucurbitaceae; genus Cucumis; species Cucumis sativus. The sequence goes on along the minus strand of NC_026655.2, from coordinate 19,449,229 downwards.
CCCAGTAACCATACCCTTTTTTTTTCAAATCTCTAATCCAACCCAACCCAACGCAAAACATAATTTAACCCAACTCAACCCTTACAGTTTGGGTTGGGTAGGTCGGCTTGGTCGGGTTACCGGGTTTTTTGAACACCTCTAACATGAAGTTTTACCTTTTTCCTGTTTTAATCCTTCATTTTCAGGTTTAGTTAATATAATATCATGTCTTTCCCCTTCAACAAGAGTAACAAAGGTTTTTCTTTTCATTCAAGAAGGAACAATATTACAAATTTCTCCCTCTCCCTTAACTTCATCAGGAAACTCCTTACCAAGATAATTCTCAACATCTTTAAGCTTAATGGGGAACTAAAATGACATTTGAAATGTCGGTTCCTTCTACTTTGTACCTAAGATGGAACTAGTATTGACATATAGGCCTCCATACCCAAGACAATCAAAAATTGGTTCACAGGATGCTTGTACATTTTTCTTATTAGCCACTCCTAGTCTTTCACAGGCCGATGGTTTTGTAGACGTTGAAATCGATCAAGGTTACTTCCTTTTTTTTGCATCATCAACCTCTTCAACGGTTATATGATTGTTTTCAACCACTCTTTCCTTTCCCTTTCTAGTTGTATGCATCAGCTCTAGCAACTTGTATCCAAATCCTCTTCTTGACACAAGTATAGCATGTCCTTTTCATAAAAGCTTCTTTTAGGTTAAGGAAACCTCATACTGTTCATAAATTTTCAAGCTTTTGAACTCAGTATGAGCTGTGAAGTCATAACTTGCTTTCACTATCAATTTGTAAGTCTTGGGGTTGAATCTATTTTTCATCCACCTTTGGGGAAAGTTTGCTTCTGTAAGGTCCAGTTTTATCTCCTTCTTCGTTATTTTAGTGAGTGGTGTAGTAAAGCTTTCTTTTAAGATTTTGACATCACCAAACTTCAAGCCTTTTAAGCACTCCACGAATGGTGACTTGGCCTTCTTGCATCTCGATTGAGGGACATAGCGTAAGACTGGAGATGTTGAAGCCTTTTTATCTTTTATGATTATACTCTTTGTGGTGTCAGCAGATGCCTCACCCTTTTCAGAGTTAAAGATACATACTCCTTCTTATTGTTCTTTTCTTATGTTTGCAGGTGGCTTCGGGTGTGGATTATCTTCTCTTTTTATCAGGAGAATTTACGTAGGCATAACCACTGAGAGATTATCATTATTTAAATAAAATTTTCATCTGTGAAGTGAGACTCAGCCTTTAAGAACAGGTTAGAATCGTCTTGAACCTTCTTCACGTCATGTTGATAAAATTTAAAGCATTGACGCAGTGTCAAAGTTACTACTCCATTTCCATGAATTCAAGGACGACCTAGTAACAACTTATAAGTGGTATTTGAGTCCATAGCATGAAAAAATGCATTGGCCTCTAGGACGCTAATGGTGAGTTCTAAGCGTATCATGACTATTGTTTTTTTATTGCATTTGTAGAAACTTTGAATTACCAACTTGCTATTTTGAGAGTTTGTCCATCAAGATACCTAATTGCTTCATAGTCAACTTTGGTGATATTCGTTCCATTATCGATGAGAATCTGGTCAACTCTCTATTCTTAAATGTATCTAGAAACATACGAAGGTCTATTATGAAATTTGGATGACAATTACAAATCATCTGAGAAGCCTATAAACATAAGATAAAAGACACTCTTGTGTGTCCTAGAGGTCGGGGCACTCGAACTAGATGCTCATGAATTAAACAAATGCATTAATAGGGATGCTCTTGGTTTCTTGAGGAAGTGATATTGATTATCCACATTGAACTTCAACAAGCCTTTTAACATTTCTCCTCCTTTAGTGATCTTAAAAGGATGCTTTCTTCCTCTGCCACATTGATAACATGACACGTAACGACTTCTGGAGCTTTTTTCTTATTATCACATAGAAAGTTTGTTGGAAGGAAGTCTGCCAAGCTTACTAGAAGTCCAAGTCAAGGGGATTCCTTGTCCTCCTCTTGCATGAGCTTAGGCTTCCAAGTCTCTTATTTAGCTCTTATTCTTTTGGGCCCTATTCCCTCTTCTATAATTTTGATAGGAGTGAGACTCCTTCTGCGCCAAAGTTCGCTGTCTTTTCCTCTGACGGGTCACAACTATCCATCTTTCATCGTCTTCTTCAATTAGTCTTTCTTTTCCTTTATAATCTTTTGGTGTGACTTCCTGGTGGAACTAGACAACTATAGGCTCAAAGGTCCTAAACTAAACCAAGCTTTCCCTTTACTAAAAAACTGATGTTGATGGAGGGGCATCAAACATTATCGCCACTCTAGCATGGTTTGTTTGAGCTACTTCCTCTAAATCTAGCTCAATCTTTTTCTTACAAATCAACCTTAGAATTAGCTCCTTCTGTGCAAAACATTTCTAGACTAGGTGACTAATGACCCAATGATACTTATAATAGTTGGGATCATCTACCTTTTCTGCTTGCACAGACCACTTAAATTCCAGCAACTAGATCGGCTGCTTCTCTAGTACTTACTTTAGCATGTATGCAATATCTAAATTAGGAAAAAAAGACTTTTTTCCTATGTTTCTTTCAAAGTTAAGCTACATCTCTCGCCTCCATCGTCTTTCTTTTCATCTCTCACTTCCTTTCTTTTGGAGAACTTTAGTGGGTTCATATTTATGACCATAGATTCATTTGCAACACTTTTCACTATATTTTTAGTGTCATTCATCTTTTTTTTCTTCTTTTTTTACTTCGGAAACAAGAAAATCCTTAGTTCTCTTACTGGCAATGCTCAACTTCATATCATGAGTGTGAGTCGCCAACTCTTAAACGTGTGGGGCTTTATTCCCATTTGCATGTAGAGAAATTCCTAATGCATACCTTTAGTGCATATCTCTATGGCAGACAATTCAGTGAGTTGATCCTTGCAATCAAGACTCAAAGCTCTCTATCGGTTGATGTTGTAGATGATTGGCTTTACCTTTTTAGTTTGTAAGCTTCATCATGCTTACGTGCGTTTTGTAGAAGTGATTTAGGAACTCTCTTTCTAGTTGTTCTCAACTATCAATCACTTTAGGTTTCAAGTTTGTGTACAATTGGAAAACATTCTCTTGCAAGCTTTAAACAAACTTCTTAACCAGTTGGTCTCCTCCCGCATCCTAGATTCTCGCATATTTCGACATAAAGTGAGCAATATGTTGCTTCGAGTTGGTCTTTCCATTGAACTTCTAGAATTTTAGAGGTTGGTAGCCAAACAACATTCTTAAGTTGTCGATTCTTTTGGTGTGGGGTTTAGAGTACATGAAAGAAGTCTGAGACGAACCTCCATACTGAGCTCAATGGAGTTCGCAATCATATCCTATAGCTGTTGAATTGAGAGGGAAGCAATAGAATTTGATTGTTATTTTGTTTGGTTTTCTTGCACCACATCATTCCCTTTGTCACCGGCTTTGGCGACAAGAATTTAACTTGACATAGCAGTTTCATGAGTTTGCATTTTCTCTCTCAAAGTTGCGATTTCATGGTCTCGTTCATCAACATATTTCATCATAAATTAATTTTTCTCTTCATCCCTATCATGGCAACCTTGGCTATTATTAAATCAGCAATCATGATAGACATCACATCAAGGTGTGCGTTCCTCTTTGGCCTACTAGAGGCAAAATCAGAGTTATCATATAAGGAATTTTTCTTGATGATAATCCCAACTTTAAGAGACTACAGCAATTGCTTAAGGATGATCTACGTGATGACAAACCCTAATTGGTCCTATCCTGGATGATCTCATTTAAACAGTTGCGAGTGATAGCTGGTCTCGTGTAAGCGTTGGTTGCAACAAAAGATTTTGATGTAGCTTTCTTTGGTGTGATTGGTTTTCTGGTAGATTTGGATGAAGAGAGAGATGAGAGGCAGAGTTGTCCCACTGGACGTGTCAATATGTTCGAATGAGGTTTTCAGAGAAACATGCTTCGTAGAGTTGAACTTCTGTTGATGTTGATTATGATGTGATGTAGTTTATTCTCTAGTATTTGATCCTCTAACTCTCACTCGATTGAATACCTACACTTGATTTCAGAAAGTAGAGCACGTGATGTTCTTGAAGTTGGAATCTTGAAAGAAAGCTTATATCTTCAAAGAAACTAAAATCTTCGAGAGTGGTCGACTTCAGAAGATAGGAAGTCTTTTGGTTCTAGGAAGAATGATCTGTAGACCTTCTAAAGTAAAAATTTATGTCTCTATTCAAACGAAGAAAACTTCTCCATTTATAGAGTTCTCTAGTGGGCTTTGTTGGTCCATGGATCGGACCCATGAGCTTTACCACATGGATTTGAGTCTAAATAAATAATATTTAATTTGATTAAAATAATTAACTTGATCCAAAGGTACTGATGAAAGTACGTGGCATCATCTGAATCGTCAATTTATGTCTTAAATTTCAATTTGGATTTAGGTAATAATTTGTAATTGGTCGAAAAATCCCAAATTCAATTATTTGTATTTTTATCGTTAATTTGATAAATTACGTAATAATTTGTGATTGGTCCAAAATTCCTCGTTCAACGGCTATATTTACAATATATATTATATGTATTCATAAAATGGGAGTTGAAAAGAAATGGTATCCACGTACATATTTAAAGGTGGTGAAAAGGGTAGTGCATCAAATATATATGTTAACTACCCAATTGCTTAAACTTAACTTTTATATATATGGTACATATGGAGTTTGGGATTTGAACAAATTTTAATTGCAAACTTTCAATATTCATTCAAAAAATATTCATATAGCATCATTCATATTGAAATTTGGACAATTAGTGAATTTAGGAAGTTTTTTACACTACTCTCATAAAATTAGTGAATGAGCTTTTATGGTGATCATAAATTAATAGTTTATGGTGTAAGTTTTATAACCCTTTATTAAAAATAAAAAAAAAATTCTAAAAAAAATTGTAATTGTAACTGTAAAAAAACTAATATTTACACTATAGCATATTTGATTATATTTAAAAGTTTTGTTAAAAGAAAAATGGTGGCTGAAAATTTTGAGTGGTGCTCTAAATATTTGGGTTTTTATATATATTTAAAAAAAAGAAAAGAAAAGAAAAAGAAAAAGAAAAAGAAGAAACGTCATCACATGCAAAAAATATATAATATAATGAGCTTTTGAGAGAGTAAAATGATGAATGGGGAAAACAAAGTATTAAAGAGGAGTAGGCCATTGAAGTGTAATGAATCGACAACTCTTAAAAAGCCATCAACCTCAAGATCTAAACTACTTCTTTTCTTTTCTTTTCTTTTCTTTTCTTTTCTTTTCTTTTCTTTTCTTTTTTACCCTTCAAAAATAAATTTTTAGTATTATATATTATTATTCCCCAAGAAATTGAAATTATATTTTTATAGAGTCTCATTGGTTATTTCCCAAAAAGAAAAGCGTGTCCAATTTTTCTTTTTCTTTCTTTCCCAATTTTGAGTTCCAAAGATAAGGATTTTTTTTAAAAATAATGTAAAATTTGAAACATATTTCAAAAATAGGGTAGATGGAGAACTATTTTCAAAAATAGGTGTTTTGAGGTGAAGTCGTGGACGGGGTACACGACTTCCATGCAGTGGACCCCACATACTCTATTTTTTCCTTATTTTTATATTTATACTACACTGGGCCCCACATTTTTTAATTTTCTCATTATTTATATACGTGGGTCCCACACACTTCACTTTTCTCATTATTTATATATACATACTCACATATAAATATAATATATATATATTATACATTCAAATTCTAAAAATATCTTTCTTTATTAAATTAATTTATTTTTTTTATTTTTTTCTTTATATATATTTAAATATCACAATCTTCAATCTTCAATTTTTCTTATTAAATTCATTTTTCTAATTTAATTTAATTATTTCTTAATCAAAATTATACATATATTTTTTTTCCAATTTTCAATTTTTTTTAAAAAATCTCATATATTAACAAAACATGTTATTAAAAATATATTAAAAAAATTAAAAGAGTAATAATAATTAATTACTTACTTACTTAATTAATTTAAATGGAAAATTAAATAACATATGAAAATTTAAAACCCAAAAACAATAATAATTACTTACTTACTTAATTAATTAAAAAGCAAAGAGAAAATAATAGTCATCCCCGATGGTATAAATACCCCAAGAAAGCACACAGAAATGCCCTCCCTCATCCATTTCTTCATTCAAATTCAAACCTCTTCTTCTGCTTCCTCTTTTCTTAATCATGGTTGTTCAATCTCAACTCGTGTTCGACCATTTTGCTCCCATCAAATCCTGTAAACGCACTGCTCTGTTCACCGGAATTCCGGTGATCAACCTCAAAGACCCAGAAGCCAAAATCCAAATCGTCAAAGCCTGTGAAGATTTCGGCTTCTTCAAGCTCGTCAACCATGGCGTCTCCGACGAACTTATCGCTGCTCTCGAATCCCAAACTCTAAAATTCTTCCATCTCCCTCAATCGGAGAAGGAAAAAGCAGGGCCACCCGACCCATTTGGATACGGCAGCAAAAGAATTGGCCCAAACGGCGATGTGGGTTGGATTGAATATCTTCTCCTCAATACAAATCCCCAACTCATTTCCCAAAAATCTATCTCCATTTTCCATGAAAATCCCGAGATTTTCCGGTAAGAGAGAAAAAAATAAACAGAGTAGTCTGTTTGTTTTTTGTTTTCTTTGCTGTGTTTTTTATTTGTTGATACTTTTTGTAGGTGCTTGGTTGAAGAATATATATCAGCAATGAAGGAGATGGCTTGCCAAGTGCTGGAATTAATGGCAGAAGGGTTAAAGATTGAGAAAAGTGCTTTGAGTAAGCTGTTGAAAGATGAAAGAAGTGATTGTTGTTTTAGGTTAAACCATTATCCGCCATGCCCGGAACTTGAAGCTTTGAGTGGAAGGAATTTGATTGGGTTTGGGGAACATACAGACCCACAGATAATATCTGTGTTGAGATCAAATAATACTACAGGACTTCATATTTGTTTAAGAGATGGGAATTGGGTTTCAGTTCCTCCTGATCACACTTCCTTCTTCATCAATGTTGGTGATTCATTACAGGTACTACAAATCTCTCCTCTTTTTTCTCTTCTCTTTTTAAGTTTTACTTTCTTCTTTCTCTTAGTGTTACCCATTTTTCTTGGAACCTTCTTCTTCTTCTTCTTCTTCTTCATTCTTGCTCTCTAGAATCTTTGGAGAAGTCAAAGATTGGTAGGTAGAGAATCGCTTTCTCCCTCCCCTCACAAAAGGGTGTTTCTAAAAATCTAACTGAAAAGTTTTCAAATTAATCAGAGTAGGCTTTTTTTTGTTTAAATCCATTTCAATTAACATCAAAATTTACTTGCTGGGACTAAAACGTATATGTTTGTTTGTTGTTGTAGGTGATGACTAATGGGAGGTTTAAGAGTGTAAAGCACAAGGTTTTAGCAGATCCAATAAAATCAAGGTTTTCAATGATCTACTTTGGTGGGCCACCATTGAATGAAAAGATTGCACCTTTACCATCACTATTGGAGGAAGGAGAGAAAAGTTTGTATAGAGAATTCACATGGTGGGATTACAAAAGCTCAGCTTATAAATCAAGACTTGCTGATTGTAGGCTAACCCCTTTTGAGATCAAAAATCTCACCCCTTTGCTGACCTAAAACCCAAAATACTTCCTTTTCAAAAATAGAAACAAAAAGAGAGAGAGAGAGGGTCTCTTATGGGATATTTTGAAAATATGTGAATTTTTTCTTGTCATTTCCTTCTTCCATGTGCTTAATTATGGTTTGGAGTGAACAAGAGAGGAGAAGAAGTTCATAATCAAATGATAAAATAATGGATAAACAATAGGGGAATGTTTTAAATTAGATGATGATAGGTGTAAGGTAGAGATAGAGATAGAGGTAGAGATAGAGAGGGGGTGGGAGATTTGGGATTTGGGATTTGGGATTTGGGATTTGGAAACAAATAGAATAGTTTTTTTACTTTTATTTTTACAATGTTCTTTTATTTTTGTTAAATATTTGCTTTTGGGTTTAAATGTAAGAGTGAGGACAAGCAGCTTCCACCATCCAATCTCATTAATACACTTTTCATCATCACATCATCATCATCTCACCATCTCCCAATGACACCCTTTCTTGTGTTTTTCCCCAAAATACCCCTCACTTCCAACTATACTTTCTCATTTAATTCCCCTTTTTACCATCTTGTATCAAAGCTTGTGGATTTCAATGTTATATAATATATGTTTCTCTCAATTACCCACATCTCAAAATTTCAACTTTCTTCTTAGAATAAGGAAAAAAAAGAAAAAAATCAGTGCATTATTCACATTTACATCCAATGATAAGATATACAGCCTCAAATCTTTTTTTATATATACCTAACTCTATTAACTAAGTGCATTTATTCATCCATGTCATCCAATCAATTTTAACTCAATAACCCATTATTTGAAAGAAAAGATAAATACACTATTGTATTAGGTTTAATATGGTTCACTCAAAGTGAGTTATTTTTAATGATGTCAAAATTGAAGAAAAGTTTAAAATAATAAGTCACAAAATATAGTACTGGACTATAATGGATGTACAAAATGTTCAAGTTAAGCAATTATTTTTCTCGAAGATATTTAGTAACAAATGTGAAAATAATTTTGGAGGTACGTTTTTTAAATGAAAATATAAAAATAATAATGACGAGAGAGACTCATATATATTTATATTCAATTGTAAGGAGATGTAACTTATTCAACCTAAATATTGTGACTCAAACAAACATGATCCTAAAAATGAATATTCGATATTTATATTTAAGAGTTTAAATCAATAAATTTATATGCGTAGGATTAATGAATGTAAACTTAATTAAATAAAAACACAAACCAATGGTTCTAAAGGTTTTGGCATCTATGGTTAAAATACAAATTTTTATTGTAAGCTCTTGTGTGAGATTGTATTTATCAAGTCAAGTTTTAAGTTAACCTTCTAAGTCTTAGACTGAATTGTTGTATATTAATCTTGCTAATCAATCTAACTAACAGAAAAATAAAACAATAAAAGCTTAATATGAAACTACAAAACAAATTCTTCCAAAACTGTTGAGTGAAAAACAACCATCGTCACTACATGTTTGAAGGATGTGATTTTAAAATTATTAAAATCACTTTTGTCAGATTTGAAATTACTATCTTAATTAGTCAAAATTAACTTAATATTTAATTTCATTTTTAAAGCATCAAAATTAATTTTGAATGATTAAAAATATATTTTAGGTTGTTCTCAAAATCAACAAAATGGATCCTTTATAACCATTTCAAAATCAATTTGAAAAGTCAAATATTCTCATATAAATTATCAAAATACGTTATCTCTTAGATTTTTAATGAACAAATGAGTTTGAGCGTAATTTTCTCCTTATGGTAATGAATCCAAAGCGTAGGATTGCACTCTTTATAGTCTCAAATTGTCATCCATTATAGGCTTAAATCAATGTTGCAAAACATTCCCAAAATATTTGTATCTACAAATCACACACTTTAATCTTTTTTGGGTGATTCTCTAGAAAACAAAATGACAAGTATACAGTTGGATTCAAAGTTTAACATATAGATCATAATATAAAAAATGAAAATTGTAGAGATTTAGACTATATTATTAGCGAGAGTCTATTATTTATACAATCTATCACTGATACACTATCACATTTGCAACTTTTAAAAATGTTTCTATTTAAATTTAATTATTATCCTTAAAAATAATATCGATTATAATTATCAAAAGAAAATCCTTTTTTGGGTATCTTCCAAAGGAATTAAAACATTTGGATGAGAAAAAAATATAACATCATCCTAATATTTAAGAGACTTGATATAGCATCTCAATGCTAGCTAGGAAGAATATAGTATTAAACTTCAACGTACATTCTCTTTTCTATGTTATTCTTATTGGATTGCAACAACATCACAACGCTTTTATAATGTTAACGTGGCTAGTTTAGGTTGTGAATAACATCAACAACTATACTTTACACTTTGCATTTACCTAGCTCAGACAATAATGGACAAAAAAAAAAAAAAAAAGAGAAGAGAATATATATATACATATAATTGAAGATGTTAGCTGTAGGAATATTGGAGAAGCATTAAGAAAGAAGAGAATATATAGAATAGGAAGCGTTAGAAAAATGGAATATCCAAATATCAACATAAAGAAGAGTTGGAAAAAGAAGGGATGAAGAAGCAAAAGTGGGAGTGTTGTAAGAAGCAAAGTTTGAACGGTTGAAAGAGGAAATTGAATTTGTTTATAAGAGAAATAAAAGAAAGAAAATTAAGAAAAAGAAAGGGAATGATTGGGATAGGAGAAGAGAAGTTATGACAACACAAAGTAAAAGTAAAGAGAAAGATTCTATGAGACATAAATGTGAAGGGCTAACACACAAATTTGAGTCATTTTCATACACCAAAGCAAACTAAATGGATTTGTAATTGGCTATGCCCATTTCAACTTACAACTGGGACTCTTTTATTCAAAGAAAAAAATGTCAAATCCTTTTCAATGCTCTACGTCCCTTCTTTAGTCACCTCTCTTCCATTTGCCACTCATGCCATTTCTTCTACGCTTCATATTTCTTGTCAAGGTTGATGTGTATTACGTTTTCCAACTTCTAATTACATGTTTGATGAGATTGATTATCTTCAACGGTTTTTTCTTTTACACTTGTTTGTTTTAGATATAAATTTGAAGGATCTCATGGTTGTGTGTGTAACCTACAGAATTTATGCTTTGTAGGTTTGTAAATTATATAGTTTAAATTTTGCAATGGGAGACAGTAGGAATGGAACGTGAAGGAGAAGTGGGAGACATAGTTGTTTAGGATCCAATAACACAAAAGTGGTAGTATAGTTATTCAAACTACCAATATATTGTTTTTTTCATCTATTCTTCCATTTATTGGTGAAAAAGTAAAGTATTATGTTCCAAAAAAAAACTGTAACAATTTGTGTATTTTGATAAAAAAAAAAAAAAAAATTGGTGCAATTTATCAATCAATTAGAAGAAACTTCACTTCACCTTCGAAAACATTTTTTATGGTAAATATTAAATTCATAACATTTGTTCAATTATTTAAAAGAAGTTTTTCAAAAATATAAATAAGGTAAAATATTTTTTCGACACAGAAACAATTTCGAAAACAGAAAAAATCATTCACTAAAAATACCAAAATTGTTATATGATTAATTGACATCCAACCCGTGAGTAATATATTCGTTAATCTAAACGATCCTTTAGATTTGGATACTTTTGTTACACCATTTAAACTTGCTAACCAAATCTAAATTCGTAATTTTTACACGATTGTTTATAGTACACAATCTTTTACTTAACCTATAAACTTGAAACTTGTATATCCAAATCTAAACTATTTTCATTTGTTCTCGTCTAGATTTGACCAAATTTTGTTTTCAACATTCCTTTCAATTTAAATTTAGAACTATTTTTTTAAAATTAGTTTTGTACTTATTTAAATTTGGCCATCTAATGTCCAACTACTTTTTATGATCTTTAATATCCAGCACACATCTTTAACCGTTTGAAATAATATTAAAAGTAGATTTTTTATCTTTTATCTTTGGTTGCAAAAAAAAAAAGAAAGAAACTATGGAAAGGAAAATAAAAATTAATAAAAAAAATAACAAACTTGCAATGTTAAAAAAGTAATATTTAAAGACGAAGTAACATTCATGAGAGCTTAAAAGTTATTTTAGCTTATATACATGAAATTAGCAATTAAATTTTTCTTTGAAACAAATTGTCAATATAATGGATTTGTTTGGCATGCCATGTCATATTATCGTTATCACTATTTTATTTTGCAAAGGATATTATTTCTTTTACTTTTGATAAACATATATAATTGGAAAATTCAAAGTATAAGAAAACAATAAAAGGTTATATATAAATATATATAGTTCCTAGGTTTTTCTGTCAAAAAGAAAAACTATAACCTGAGAATTTCTATTGAAACAATCGCAAATAGTATATATATACATCTTTAAAACTTTATAAATATAAAAAATTTATTCAAATTTATTAATGACAAATGTTGTTTATTATATTTGTAATTTATTTTATGATACTTAATCATTATCAATAAAATTGCGAGCAACATGACTTTTATTTAAATATTTATATATATATATATATATATATATATATATTCACACAAATATTTAAAAATATAAACTATTGTCCATTACCCTAACTCCATTGAACAATTTCAAGAGAAAAGGCTAATATCATTGAACTATCGAGGATTAATTTATTTGATTACAAATATCAATTTTAGTTTTCGATAAAAGAAGAATACATGAACATTTTTAAATATAATAACCAACTTAATCATTGTAAAAACTATACAAATAAGAAGTAATTATATAACTAATATTTTTTAAAAATTACAAAGATAGTAAAATATATTTATATAACTTATAGAGTTTGATATTTAAGTTTTCTTCACCATTTTTATAAGATGTTACATATTTATCAGTATCACTTACTTTTGTATTGTCGTTGAGCCCATATATTGATGATGTTTTAGGAATTAGGTGTCTTTTAAGTTACATATTGATGCAAACAAGTTTGATTAATTTAATTTACAATAGTTTTCTGTCATGTCTGCTTATTCGATTCAGTTCTAATACCTAGATTACCTAAACTGATTGGTGACATGAAAATAGAACATTTCTGTGTTAAAATGGATTGAGGCTCAAAATGAAAAATCTTGGATAATAGACTTGTTCGTTCGTCTAACATCACGACTAATAGACTTGTTCGTTCGTCTAACATCACGACTAACATCGAGTAAGTGAAAAATCCATAAATCCACAATTGTTGGACAAAATCTAGACCCTAAGACAATCTCTCAAAATTTGGTTTAATTAATTAACACAGTCAGTCTCCTAAATATGAGTGGAACCATCAACCAGTAATTAAAATCAATGGCAAGAACCCTCAATATACCCATACAAAACAAAATATGAACGAACTTCTTATAGATCACAAAGCCTTGAGCAAGTTTTATACAGACTCACCTTCAGAACTAAAACAATCAAAAAGATTCAAAACCATAAATAGCAAGGCCAACTTGCAGTCCACTAATCTCATCCACCCAACCAGAATAATCATCCCTAAAAGATGTAACTGCGTTTGCCCTGGTGTTTGCTCAAGGGAACCCTTTAAGTGGATCAGCTGTCTTGCCAGTTCTGGCATCAGTCCACGCCTTCGCTATTGTTCTTTTCATTTCATCATCTCCGTCGTCGTACATATTCTGCAGTTTCCATGTCAGTCATAATAAATCAGCAATCACACAGAGATCAGTTATTATTCTAAATATACAAACAGTTTCGAGCTTATCCTAATTGCACATAAGATTGTCATTTGTCAGTAGCATTTGAACCTATCCCAAAGACCAGAGCAGAACAGATATCCACATACATCATGAGTTGGAAATCAATTGAAAAGTTTGATTTTGAATTCGTTCGAAAGACCAACAAAAAAGCGATAAGATCAAGAATCGGTTAGTTAGGTAGGCTTGATGTAACCATTCAGGTTCGTACTCTTTTCTAGCCCAATTATCGAGTTGGGGGTGTCTTATCTTCCACAGATGTGTCAGATGTGGTATTTCTTCTTTTATTGGCCAGTCTTCATACCGACATAGTCGTATCTCATGCCAATCTAACAACTAATCTCAACCATATGGTCCAACACTTAATAATCTTGAAACATGCCATCTCAATTAATCACAGACACACTTTTGCTGTCAAACAAACTAATAATCTTACGTTACCATTGGACTTTGAACATAACTTTATCTTCTTCCAGCCCATCTATGTCACTTGAAAGAAAACATCATATCACATCATCACCTTTATCCACTCTCTACTCTCACCAAAACTAACGGTTGCTAATGGAATAACCAAAGCAGATAAATTACGACCACGAGTCATATTGAAACAAAACAGATAAATTGAAACAAAACAGATAAATTGAAACAAAAGAAAAAGAAACATTCTTTTCTTTTTCCAAGCCATAAAGTCTGCATAGGCTAAGAAGATGTTACCTTCATTAAATCCATGATTCCTGCCATTGGGTCGCGTTCCTTATCAAGACCCGGCTTGAGCTGCAAGATGTAAATGAACAACAAATTAAGTTGATTAAATGCATTAACTAAATCGTCAAATCACTATCTATTAACTCACAAACCTTGTCCTCCTTCAAATTCAAATCTGACCAGTTCCCCTTTGAAGCTTTGTACAACGTGATAACAGCCCTTGTTGGTTTCACAAGCAACTTACACTTCTCAGGAACAATCTCCTTGTTCAACTTAGGAATAGCAAACCGGTAATTCTTGCCTTTGACATCATGAAACTTGATATCAATCGATAATTGCTTGTAGTCAGCTTCAACTTTTTCTTGCTCAATTCCTTCCAACGATATATATATCTACATCACCATTTAAACAGATAAATGATAACGACATCCAACCGGGTGGGGGCGCTTAAAATCTGAACACACTCTAATTTTCAGTAAAGGGCTTAAATTCCGTTACCTTCACTTTGTCATTGTCTTGATCCCAACTGAATCCCGGTAGTGGAGTATAAACAATGGATGAATTGATGGGCACCTTAGCAATTGATGTAGAAACAGGAATAGGAGTGGGAGTTCGTGGGACGGACTGTTCCGATAACTGAGTGGACACAACGATAAAACTTAAATCAGAGAGTAAAATACCAGGGATTGGGTTGCATCATGAAAACCCAATAACAAAATATGATATTGAGAAAATGAAAAAAAAAAAAGAGAGTAAAATATGTTGGAGTAGCGGAAATAAATATAAAGAGAAAAAGAGGGAATAAATAGGACCTGCTCTAAGGTGCGAATCTGAGAGGTAATGAGAGAGATGACGCGAGGCCTCTTGGCAATGGTGTGGAGGAGACGAAGCTCTTCCAAATCAAGGGAAAGATCTTCGGCCATAATAAAGAGGAGAGTGTTGTGTTTGGAGGCGGAAATAGAAGGAAGAAGATGAAGGGTTAATGTGAGGACAGGAGATTGCGTGTTGTGTGGTTAATTGGAACCAAAATTGGTAACGAGGGTTTTATGGAAGCAAAGGTTTTGGATTTGCTTAGAACCTTCTCGATTCTACTCTTCATGATTATCAAATCTTTTATTGCATTTTTTTTTTCTCTTTCCTTTTTTATTATAATTAATCGTTGGGTTTTCAATTTTAGATTGATTTGTACTTACTTCTTATCCTTCTAATTTTTGTATTTTTATTCTTGCAATTTAAGTTTCTTTTTAATTTAGTCAGATTAGTTTTTTTTTTAAAAGGAATTAGAAAAAACGAGTCATTTTGAAACAATTAAATAAAAATATGGTAGTTTAAATTAAATCTGTAATGGTAGAAGTTTTTACTTTATTTTTTAATTGATTGCCATTGGTTACTAATTTGCTCAATAAATCATATAAAAAAAATAACCAAGAAAACATAAATGAAAACAACTCAAAATAATAAATACAACAATAAACTTTTCTTTTTTAAAATTCCAAGTTTTGTCGAATTCACTTCACTTCATTAATTTAATAGAAATATTGTGACTTGCATGCATATTATTCAAAAAAAAAAAAAAAACTAAATTGGTAAATAAATATTTTATCATTTTTAAATAGCTAAATATGTTTATTATTTATATTATACTTCGATTAGAGATATTTTTATGTTTATTTTTTATTTTCTAGATTTTTATACATAAAACTACTTATACATCCGTCATATTAATATCAAACTCATGGAAACATGAAAACATTAGCATGACTAACCAGTCATATTAATCCATTATGATAGTACAAGTACATCGTAAGCATAGCACTGCAATGATAGTAGATTACACACAATGTGATGACAACTTGGCTGATAGAAGGTTTTTAAAACCTGAAAAAGAATGGGACTCAAGCCTGTTGAAAAATGAATTATAACTTACTGTGAGGTAAGCCCAACTTGTAAGATTAGAGATCTCAAGAACTATATATTAGGAGTTTCATTCTTGTGATTCAGTGACTAGCATGATATCCTGAAGCATACGAAGAGGTTGAACTTTGTTTTTAATGAAATCTATACTTGATATCAAGTAGAGTATCCAACTAAAGGAGTACTCTTGATAGATTCACCTTTGTGAATGTGGAACTGAGGGTCGCTTCCTATGGAATTATGGGCAGATTCCTAGAGCATTCACTAAACTGGGATATACGTGCACGTCCATAAAGCATAGACTAGTTTAGAACTTCACTCAAATAATAGTGTGTGTTCAATAGCACTAAAAGTCACTACTACAAACTGACAATAATTGACGTTTTTCAATGCGTCAAGTAATCTAGTGTCAAGAATAAGAGAAGTTTACTTGATAATTTTTAAGCGTCAGGCTACAATTATACTTGACAGATAAAAATCATCAAGTATATGAGATTACTTTACGCTTTTTACACGTCAAGTAATTTAGTGTCAAGAATAAATAGGCTTTTTGTTTGACATTTTTTACGCGTCAAATAAAATTATACTTGACAGTTTATAAACGTCAAGAATTTGTTTATTATTGACATGTTTTGCATGTCAAAAAATAATTCAAATAAAAAATTGTACAATTTGAAATATTTATATAATTATATTGCACATGTTTTTAAGTCCATTCACACACATATAAGTAGAGCCTTTGAGATTACACAAAGTTGCTAAATTAAATAATTGAATCAACCCAAACTTTCCATCAAAAGAACTAATAACTTTAACAAATTGCATATATCAATGAATCATACATATAGTTGGACATTACATACTTAATTACAATAGCCCAAACTTCTAACAACATCCCAAACTTTCCACTATGTCTAAATATAAACAAAATATATGTGCAACCCAAATGGTGTACCATATCAAGAAAATATATACATGTCTACGCTATAATATAAACATTTTCTTGTTGTAAAATCTTCGCTTCTTTCTCAAACAATTTAGCCCTTGCATTTGCAATTTTTAACCTCTCCTTTAGCTCTTTTATTTCATGTCCCAAAGAAGATACTTCCACATCATAACTTTCAATATTTTGGAAGAAACATTTATTTTATAAGAATGATATTCTTTTTCATCATTGAGATAGAAAGTGGTATCCAAAAATATATAGAATCTGGTCACAAATTTGAAAATGTTTATTTTGGTCCTCATACTTTTCAATTTAAGTAATCTTGATCCTTGTACTTTAAAAAAGCCAACATTTTGGTCACTTTTCATTTTTATTTCCTTTCTAATGGATATACAAATGGACACTTTTTGAAAGGTTAGGGCCAAAATCAATCAAAATTGAAGGTCTAATAACCAAATGAACATTTTAAGATTAGGACAAACTAAAATGAGCGAAAGTTAACCACGATGAATCAAAACCAAAATTAAATGACCATTGAAGCTTTTTTTTTATAATACATAGTAAGAGAAACCTAGTAGGACAATCATACAAAATTAAGGCTAAACATCCTAACCATTGGCGATTTGAAGACCTTGTTCTAGAGTTGCGAGAGGCTAAACTACAAGCATATAGCTCACTTGGGATTATTGAAGAAATGTAATTTAATTAGTGCAGGAAGTTCGGCTAGTTCAACCCTGGGCTTGCCCACCAATATACTCTTTAACTTCTCATCACAAATGGCTACATTCTTGTTGGTGGGATCCTAGACAACAAATATACATATTTATAACATTTTACTTGAATAAAGAAATTCAGTGATGGCACAACATAAACATATTTATAACACTAACTAATATAAGAAAATATATATGGTATATATAGATGTTTCTGTTGGGATTTATGGTTTAAGACTCGTAGATGGTAAATATAATCTATTGACCGTTATTAATAAAGTGTTATATTATTGTAATAATTATTATTGATTAAATTATTAGTTTTGTCTTAATAACTCAAATCCAATAAAATAACATCCTAAGTTGTTCAATGTGTATTGAACAATATGTAGAGACATACAAGAATGGTTCAAGATATTAGCTGAAAGGGTCCATGGTATAGAGAAAATGTTGGGTACCTTATCCTGGTAACATTTTGGATATGGCTCGCTTTGTATTTGATACAAACGCAATGATCCAACGCGTTCGTGTAGTTGACATGCGAGTGAGGGTATCATATGCAATGTGTTTGCATAAAATCAGACCGCAAAATTGTAACCACTAGATGTAACTCTGCTAACTAGTTAGGTTTCTATTTCACTAGGATAACCTATATGTAACTTAATATTAATCCTAAGTATATTATGAACTCTTGTTCACGAGGGATTGACCTTTGATTTGTACGGGTGAGAGTGGCCAGATTGTTGACTTAATAAACTTATCATTTTGGGGACAAGACTGACTGAAGAGCTGGGAACATATAAAATTCACTTATTCTCTACTTTAGGGTAAGTAGATGAGTGTTTTCGTAAATGGTATATTCAGATCTTGAACAAAGGGTCTCTACCCTCTCTATGGCACGAGAGGGCACTACCACAAAAATAGGCTCTCTTGACGTTTTTAAATTGTCAAGAATCACTATTGTTGACGCTTTTAAAACCGTCCTTGAAGCCAGTGTCAAAAAAGCCAAAGTTCTTGACGGTTGATAAAAACGTCAAGAATATTGAACGTTGATGTTTTATAAATGTCAAGTATACAAATGTTCATGACAGTTAAAAACCGTCAAGAGTATGGATGTTCATGACAGCTTAAAATCGTCAAGAGTATAAATGTTCAATACATTTAATAACCGTCAAGAAATTGGTTGTTTATGACATTGAAAAACCGTCAATGATGCACTTGTTTATGACATTTTAAAACCGTCAAGTATGTTATGAATTTTTTAAAAAAAAAAAAGTGTAATTCAATTATATTTTTGTTCCTGTTATTCAATTATTCTATTTTAACACAAAACTAGTACACATATAAGTAAAAACTTTCATATATATAACAATAACATAGATAACATTTTTACAAATAAACTAACTACACGAAATCTATCGAATTTTCCCAAAATGATAAATACAAGTAAAATAGAAACTAAACCTTGGTTATATATTTTTACAAAGAAACTAAATGCAATGTATTGTCATAGATAACTAAATTACAACAAGTCTTGTCACGAATCAAACATCAATCACTTGCTTGGTAGCTTCATCACATCATCAGTGTCCTTCGTTTCATCTTCTTCACCACCAGAATCGGCATCTCCTTCCAGTCCATTTTCAATAAACTACATATTATACCAATATAACCATATGGTCAAAATCATTCTAAATCTCCATAAAAAGAAAAAAAACTGATAAATTTATCAGAATGATACACTAGAAAAAAGATGTTACATGAGGAAGAACCAAACATAAATTACACTAATAGCAGATAACTCAGACAGTAAGCGTAGCAAAAGACCAACAATGTGGTCAGTGGTCAAGTTCGGCATAGGTCATTTGGCTGACATATCATTGAAATATTGCCATAATAGGTAAAATATACCTCCATCAATATCAAGATTTTCAGTTGTTTTCTATCCTTTCCATAGGAGATTGAATTAAAGTAATTAATTGTACTTAAACTCCACCTCTTTTTCTCCATTTTGACTTCTAAATTCATTCATCAACTTTCAGGTGGAAAATGTACATTAATTCTAATGTGCATAGACAATAGTCTAATGAAATATTGTCACTGACATCTTTCAATCTATCATAAAATGCACTAAAAATGTGGTTTATGAAGTTGTTCGCCCTCCAAGTACTACAATTTCATATTTCCGGACACTATCCTTATCTTCGTCATAAATCTCAACCTGCACACAAAAGCAACAATGGCAAGAAGAGTGTGAATGAAAAAATTAGTTAACACACCTCCAAATTATTAAGGAAGAAGGCAAAGCCCTAGACAGTAGAAGGTAACAAACAAAGAGAATACATTTTTTTTTCTTTTTCTTTTCACGAAGGGAGAAGATTGACTCACCCTCCAGCGGTAAACATCATATTGCATCAATACTTAATGGGTTATCACGTAATATAATCAATAAAAACAACCCGTATGATATTGAACTATTATCTAGTCCACAATTTTCATCAAACCACACAGCAGTTATAATTACTTCAATAAACCATCTTTTATGAATACGAAAACTAGTGGAAATAGTTTCAAAAGGAGAAATTTGCTAAAGTTTTCCTCAATCTTATGAACCATATAAGATCTTATATTGAAATACTATACTAGTATAAGATTTGTAATTATTTAAAGACCCATCTACAAAAAAAACCAAAAAGAACTTCACCTCCGTTGGACAGTTTGAAACCCTCCAAACTTCTAATCCAACCCAGAAATAAAATTAAACCAACTATTATTTTCCCTTGACGTTTTGGATACAAGGTAATGGATGAGGTAAGCGTAATAAAAATAATACTTCTTGGGACTTCTAAAACTATTGAGCTTACCACACAAGATACATCACAAACCAATATGAATTGTACAAGATCATTTACGCTCTAGATGGTTACTATAAAAAATTTATGAAAACTTAACTTATGAAGTGAAGATGTAGCCAAAATAACCTTTTGACGAGCTCGTCGTATGCTTTGTCACGAATCTTCACAGCACTTGGTGACCAGCTTACACATAGTCTACAGAAATCACTACTACAAAATCCGCTTCACTTGACACTAGCTATGTTTTTAAAAAAATGTCAAGTATTGACCATTTTAAAGGAAAAACGTCAAGTATAGTTTTAAAAAAGCGGAGTTTTCATAAAAGTTTCTAAACTATTTTATGTTAGCTTTTACTTGACGTTTTTTTCGCGTCAAGTAAAGCGAACATTTACTTGACACGAAAAAAACGTCAAGTATAGTTTAAAAAAAGCAAAATTTTCACTGAATTTTTTAATTATTTTATGTTAGTTATTATTTGACGTTTTTTCTATGTTAAGTATAGTGCAGATGTTACTTAACAGTTTTTTAGCGTCAAGTATAGTGCACATTTTACTTGATGTTTGTTATGCGTCAAATATATCTAATATTTACCTTACACGAAAACAACATCAAGTATAGTTATCATTTTTATTTTGTCAAGTATAAAAATATAAGAATACTTTTTATTTCCGTCCATTATTAAAATAAACTTATCAAAATAGATTTATTAAAATAAAATTATCAAAATAGATTTATTAAAATAAAATTATCAAATAGATTTATTAAAATAAGCTTATCAAAATAGATTTGTTAAAATAAACTTATCAAAATAGATTTGTGAAAAGAAACTTATCAAAATAGATTTATTAAAATAAACTTTCAAAACTAATCTTAATGAAAATTTCCCACTTCCATTTCTCTCCTCATTTCATTTCCCCCTTTCTCTCCACCAAAACCCTCCACACCGTTCTCTCCATTTACTTCTACAGTCGGCATGAAAGATGAGAACAAAGGTCGTTTGATTCATAAAGTTAAGGTTTGTTCAATTAGTTATGAATGTTGAGATATTATTCTGGTAGGATCGATTGATTTTGGATGATTATTTGCTTCTCGGTTCTTATAAAATGATTTGTACTATTCAAAAATGGTTTTTAATCCTCTAGACATCACTCTACACATTTTTTTTTTTTTTTTTTTTTTTGTGTCTTAAACAGCTAGATTGAGATATTGAGGGTGTTGTTTTTTGTGACAGATTAGAGCTGAATTGTGTGTGTTTTGTTTTAGCCATGGGTTTTTCTAGGATTCTTCTAGCATCTGGCACATTTTTAGCAGTTAGTACGATAAGCATACTCTCTATACACCATAACCCATTGTTCTATTTATTATATTGACTTATTCAAGTATTGATTGTTGACTGTGACATGTTTTTGAAAATATCTACATAGAAATACTAGTTGGTAATAATCTCAAGTACGTGAGATTTACTTTCCAAATTATATTCTAGGCTTTTCTTAGGTACTCAATTTACTTTTTTTGCTCATTCAATCTTGTATGCAATCTATCTGAAACATTATAAATAGTATAATATGACTAATTTTTATTTTTAACAAAGTGTCTACTCGACTTTTTATGTTTCATAGATTGATACGAGAAGTTTGTACTCACAACTTGAATTGGATGAAGTACAAGCGGAGTGGGCTAAATTTTTAGCTCGGTACATATGATAGACACACTTAGATATGATCTTGTTAATTTTGTAAATGACTAAACATATGGGAATGTCCATAACTTTTTCTTTTTTTTTTGTTAATGTTTTGTTTATAGTCATTATGCTTATGTACGTGAGGCAATAGATGTAAGGGGATAGATTTTAGTTTTGGTATACCACACATGTTTTTGGTTATATATGATAGTTATTCTTATTTTTTATTTTGGAATAGGCCACATATAGGAAATTTTAGTTGACTATATTGGATTGAAATTGTGTAATCGTTGATGACATTGCTTAGAGTAATAAAATTATTGTTGGTTTACTAATTATACTAAATTATTTGTCATTTTTTTGTTGTGTAACTACCGGTTGAAGAGATTATTTTGTTAATGAATATGTTTTATTGAAACGAACGTACGTAATGGAGGAAACAGGAAATAATTTTTTTTGTATATTTAATATATTAATAAATGGTATACATGACTTTAAATACATGTCAAGTATACTATCTTACTTGAATCTAATATACTATTTTACTTGACGGATAAATAGTGTCAATTATACAATTTTACTTGTCATGTAAATAGTGTCAAGTATATTATTTTACTTGATGGGTAAATAATGTCAAGTATATTATCTTACTTGACGTCTAAATAGTGTCAAGTATACGAACTTACTTGACGTGCAAAAACCGTCAAGTATACGACTTTACGTGACACGTAATAAACGTCAAGTGCGATAGATTACTTGACGTTAAAACTGTGTCAAGTAAATGTATACGTGACGATTTTTTAGTGTCAAGTAATGTGACTATACTTGACAGTCGATTACTTGATGCTTTTAAAAATGTCAAATATACATTTACTTGACACTATATTAACGTCAAGTAAATCAATTTTTGTAGTAGTGAATGTCCACCATATAGGCATTATAGAACCAAGAAAAGGATAACAAGGAGAGATGCAAAATGATTTGAAGATTACCTGGATATGTTCCTTGGTCAATCTGGTATAACAAGCATAAAAAAAGAAACATCAGGAAAAAATATTTATTAAAGTGTAATTAAATATGATTCAAAATTAATTTATGAGAGATAAAATATTTGAATGAGTTCAAATATTAATTTAATGTGAATTGGATTTATATTAAAATTATTAGTTACGAGATAAACTTATATTTGAATATGATTCAACTTTAATTTAAGTTAAATATAAAATATTTAATTTAGCTATTAATTAATTGAAAAATTAATTAATAGTTTAATTTTATTTAATTAAATTTGATTTAATTAAGTCTATAAGATATCGTACAGATATTTACTCAAATAAAATTGAAATGAAATGTTAATTAAATATGATTTAATTAATTATATTAATATAAATCTATAAGATATTATAAATATATTCATTCAAATAAGATTTGAATTAAAGATCAACTAAATATGATTTAATTAATTATATTAATACTTATCTATAAGATATTGGAGAGATATTAATTAAATATAATTTAATTAATTATTAATTAATTATATTCACTAAAATAAGATTTGAATGAAATATTAATTAAATATAATTTAATTAATTATTAACTAATTGATTAATTGTTAATTAATTAGTAGATTTGATAATAGAATCTGATGATTCTTTCCTACTCATTTTCCTATTCCAAGAAGGAAAAAAGTAATAAATATTAAAAAAAAAACAGTTTTCTTTAACGAATTCATCAAGAAAAAAAAGTTTTTGCTCTGCAAAAAGAAAAGAGTTTCTTCCAACTATCTCTAAACTTTTTCTCATCTCAATTTCCACAAATCTCATCCTAGAGAATATGAAGTTTTTTAGAAGGGTGGTGTCCCTAATTCAATAGTTTGCAGATTCAGAGACGTCAACGAAGTAAGTTCTCTGTATCTTTTAAATAAAATTGATGTTTAATTTAGTTTTTGATTAGAATTTTGATTCTAAGTTTTGTCAACGTACTGGTATTTTGGGATTTCCAAATTAAATTGAGTAATGGTTTTGTAGAATCTTCTACTGTCATATGACTTTTATCCCTTCAGCTCCTTCGTTAAAGTTCAAGTGCTTCGAACTTCGTAAGATCATTTCGTATGACATTGGAAAAGTCAGAAAAGTAGTAAACATTTAACTCTTTAATTACAACTCACATTTCAATCATAAGCTATTTCCCATCGATATATGTCGTAAAGGAAGAAAGGAATAAATTTGCAAACTTTAGCAACTAGAAAGTTTGATAAAATCTCACTGCCTCCAAGCAACTCACGTCCTATAGCAATGGTTTCCCTAACTCTCAGAGTGCTCCATGCCTAATGCCAATATAAAAAACACATATTAATTCAGGAGTGAGTAATTGATCAGTAAAATCATCAAGTTAATTTGGAATAACCTTGAGCTCTAACCTTTGCCAAGCTAGCTTGGCCTGAAGTCATTGTTCCCTTTTTGTAATCTAAAATCCTAAGATTCAATTCAAACAAACAAATCACCTATAGTTCATTTTATTTCCTAAAGAAACATAATATGATCATAGCTAAACGGAAACACATTAAAGTATGAGCTATGTGTTTCAATATCAACGGAAGAAGAAGCAATACAATTTAATTCAAATAAATATAATATGATCTAAAATCCTAAGATTCAATTGAAAGAAACAACCAAGCATGTTTGGTAACTCCACAAACTTAAAAAAAAAAAAAAAAAAAAAAAAACTCTTGCTAGTTGTTTCACTCTTCACTACTTTTGCAATTCTTCTATTCTAAAAATCATGCAGAGCTCTACATAGAAAGTACAATAGACAAGTTAATACTTTGAACCTAAAACGTGTTGTACATATTATCAAATTGCTATGTATATTATTATCACAGAGAACAGAAAAATCATACACAAATATAGATCTGAGCTCAACGAATTCACGTTGTCTCCTTAAGACAAATTTACACACTCTAGTGCTTGAGAATTTAGAGTAATTGCCTCCAAGGTAGAACAGATCAACTTTCTTCTAAGTATAGCACCCCGTATAGAAGATCTACGAACAAAACCTTATGAATCTACCGAACGTCAAGATTGTGAAAATGGAGAGAAATTTGTTTATAGAAGACAAATGATTTTTATATATCCTTTTCTATCAAGCAAAATGACTTATTTATAGACTTTTTGTGGTTGTTCGAAAAGTCATGTCCTTTAGTTAATAACACTTTTCATGAAATGATGCATCCACTCATGATGCATCCATTCATGAAGAATCATAACCATTTATTTCAACAATCCCCCCATAAATGGTAATTTGACAAATGAGAGAAAATAAGTGTTCGGTATTTCCAATGGAGAACCTGCATGAGGATTGTTGCCACGTGCCCGAGACAACGCGGAGCGGCCGACATCCTCAAAAGAGGTAGTTTTAAAATAAAATAGGAGTCGCCACCAATCTTTTTTTACGATGTGATTGCACACCGAAATAAAATAAACAATTTTTAAAAAATGATCTGCGAAAAATAGAATTGCGTTCGGGAGTCATTTGTGTGTGGGGAAGGTATTAGCACCCCACAACACCCATTTAGAAAAACGGTGGCCAAATTTAAAATCTTGAATTGAAAATATTTTTAAATTTATTTTAAAACTAATATTTTATTTCATCCCTCATTACTCTAATATTTGAAGCAATGATCTCATAAAATAAGTGGAATTATATTCCATTAATTAGACTATATATTGAAGGAAAGTTTCTCACCTTAAGAAAATGAGAAATTATTACAATTTCTCAAAATCTATCGTAGGCTAGTCTTTTAATAAAGATTTTTTTTAAAACATTGATTAAATTCATTTTTTCTTGGGATCAAATCTTGAACTTCCAAAGATGTGATCCCTCACCTTAAGAATTCTAGGAAATCGGACTCCCAAATTTCCTAGATTCCATCATAGAAATATTTTTAGCGAAATAGAAGTGAGTTATTAAAAAAGTTGATTAAGGAAAACATATGAAATATAGATTTATATTTTAAACATTTTTTAAAAAAAATTAAAAGGAATAGTTGTAAAGTAAAAGTTTCTAAACAGTTAAAAAAGGAAATTTAAGAAAGATCTTCAAAATTAGGTCAATAGGAAATAATGCACAATGGAATCAAATATAATATACCTTAAAAAGAAAGATAAGATTTTATTTTTTAAAAAAAATATTAAGAATCGAATTTTGGATTCCCAAAGAACCGATTCCCTCACCTCAAGAATTTTGAAATAACGGACTCCCAGATATTTTTAATTCCATCGTCGGATTTTTTTAGAATGATAAAATGTAAAGATAAATACGATATAAGAAAAAAAAAATTGATATGAAATATCATGGTAATATTGCAAAGTGTAAAAAATTTCATAAATTTAATATTACATTATAATAATTATTATGCATGCAAAAAAACAAGTTAAAAAAATAAATGTAAAAGGAAAATACAAATGGTAGACAACTACAACAAATAAATATATAAATAATAATAAAAAAGAGATAAAAGGAAAAGAAAAGGAAGTTTTTTTTTTAAAATCTTGTTGCCTCCCATATATATAATAATAATAATGATGATGATGATAACAATAATAATAATACACAAAAATATTAACCATAAAAGAAAAGAAAAAAATAGATTTTCAAATCCCAAATAAAATTTACTCGTCGATGAGATGCGGATGGAGTAAATCCCTACCACATGAACCTCCAACAAAGTGTATTTTAAAATGGAATTTGATTTGCTAAGGAGGAACAAAAACAAAAACAAAAAATAATGTAAAACACTAACGTAATGAAATGAATAAGAAAACTCACCTTTTTAAGAGTTTCTCTATAAAAAAATTTCTAACGTTTTCTCTAGAGACTTTTTGTAAGAAAATTTTCTCCAAAGAATTCTTTGTTCAAAAAACTCTTCTCCAAAGATTTTTTTCTTGTTTAAGAAACTCTTCTCTCCCCCTTTTTTTCAAATGACAAGGGTCCCTCACAAATTAGGAAAAAATAATAAGAATAAAATCAAAATTTGATATTATATTAATAAAACAAATTTTCATTTTCCTAAAATAAATTAAATGAGATATTTTGAGATTTTGTGAAAAATAAATTAATACATCAAATAAATATTAAAATACTTTTATTTAAAATTGATTTTCTTTTTTCCTAAAATGATTTAAGTAAATCAAAATTGATATTATAAGATTTTATTTAAAACAAATTCATTTCTTTTTTTCTTAAAATAGTACAAATATGATATTAAAAGATTTTTTTTAAAAAATAAATTGATTTAATTTTGTTTCCTAAAATGATAAAAATGAAACATTATAAGATAGTATGTTATTATTAATTTTTTTTTTACCTTTTTTTAAAGTAAATAAATAATTTAGCAATTATTACTAATATTAGTATTTTAAAAAAGATGTATATGTGTAGGATAAAAATAGGTGGCTACAAGGATAAGTAGTATAAACTTTGAACTTTCCTTAGTGAAAATCAATCGAGATTATTTGGTTAATTAGTGAACATTATGTCTTGAACTGTCAACCGTTTTAGAGTAAACTAAAACATTAGATATCACACAACTTCTCATTATAACAAAGTTTATTCTCATGGTTGTGTTTGTTTTCGCCTTGAACACCATCTGGTCTCATGAGTGGTTTAGAGAATGTTGGCTTAAAAATTCTCACAGAAGCGGCCCATTCACACTCACATAGGTGATTCCTGTACAGAACATTGTATATGCTCTTTTGTTAATAAATATCACTAACAAAAATCATTAAAAGCATAAAGCTTACCTAAAACTATACTGGCACTACCTCATCATTCGTAAAATGGGAAAATCTTTTAATGTAGTGCTTGTTGTGTTATTTAGAGATCGGTTTTCCCGTTGAACCTAGATCTTGGGATCTCCAGTCAACTAGGTTGGGTTGCCTCTCTAGATAACTTCATATTATAGGCTTTAATCTCATTCTTTTTTATGAATTTTCAACCAACTCCCTAGTTAGGCCTTTAGTAAGTGGATTCGCTATATTATCTTTTGACCTCACAAAGTCAATTGTGATAATTCCACTAGAGAGTAGTTGCCTGATTGTATTATGTCTCCATCGTATATGTCGAGACTTACCATTATACATAATATTTTGTGCCCTTCCAATAGTTGTCTGGCTATCACTATGTATACATATTGCAGGCACTGGTTTAGATCAATTGGGAATATCTTCCAAAAAATTTTGAAGTCATTCTGCTTATTCTTCAACCTTGTCTAAGGCTATAAATTTATATTCCATTGTGGATCGTGCTATACATGTTTGTTTGGAAGATTTCCAAGAAACAGCACCGCCTCCAAGGGTAAAAATGTAACCACTGGTGGATTTGGAGTCTTTAGTGCTCGATATCCAATTGACATCACTATAGCCTTCAAGTACAGCAGGATATCGAGTATAGTGTAATCCATCATTTTTAGTATGTTTTAAGTATCCCAAAATTATCAAGATAGCTTTCCAATGATTATGACCTGGATTACTTGTATAGTGACTTAACTTGCTTACCGCATACGCTATATCAGGACGTGTACAACTCATGATGTACATCAAACTACCAATGATGCGAGAGTATTCTAATTGTGCTATACTATCTCCATTATTTTTACTTAAATGGAGACTTCCATCAATTGGGATCTTTGCAATCACAATTTCATGTTTTGTACATTTCTTTAATATTTTATCAACATAATGTGATTGAGATAGCACTAACCCTTGTGGGGTTCTAGAAATTTTGATACCTAGAATAACATCTACGACACTCATGTCTTTCATCTCAAATTTATTGGCCAACATTTGTTTGGTTTTCTTAATAATATTGATATTGCTACCTATAATTAGCATATCATCAACATATAAGCACACAATGACATGGTCATGCTTATTGCTTTTGACATATACACATTTGTCACATTCATTGATTTTAAATCCATTGGCCATCATTACACTGTCAAATTTTTCATGTCATTGTTTCGGTGCTTGTTTTAGTCCACAAAGAGACCTAATTGATTTGCAATCTTTCTTTTCTTGACCGAAAGAAACAAACCATTCGGGTCGTTGCATGTAGATCTCTTCATCTAACTCACCGTTTAAAAATGTCGTCTTGACATCCATTTGATGTATCTCAAATCCATGCAAAGCTGATATTGCTATGAGCATGCAAATGGAAGTATTCCAGTAACTGGCGAGTATGTATCAAAATAGTCAAGTCCTTCTTGTTGTTTGTAACCTTTAGCGACAAGTTTTGCTTTATATTTATCTATTGACCCATCGGTCTTCAATTTTCGTTCGAAAATTCATTTGCAACCAAGTGGTTTACTTCCTAATGGAAGATCAACTAGTTCACAGGTATGTTTATGCATAATGGACTCAATTTCACTATTCACAACCTCTTTCCAATATGGAGCTTCAGGAGAGAACATGGCCTCTTTAAATGTTTGAGGTTCGTTTTTTAACAAATAAGTTAAAAAATCAGGCCTAAATGACTTTGAGATCCTCATCCTTTTACTTCGTCTGAGTTCCTCATTCTTCGTTAACTCAACATTTGATCTATTGTGAGATTCGCTTGTTATAGCATCAAACAAACGTTTTTGTAACCTTGCTTCACAAAACATTTTATGAGGAAAAATATTCTCAAAGAATGTTGCATTGCTTGATTCCATGATTGTATTAACACGTATATCTGAAATATCTAATTTATGAACTATAAATCGATATGCACAACTGTTACTAGCATAACCAATGAATATGCAATAACAGTTTTTGTTCCAATGTTAACCATTTTAGGTTTAGGCACGACAACCTTTGCTAGGCACCCCCATACTTTTAAGAATTTATCTGAAGGTTTTCTTCCTTTCCACTTTTCATAAGGAATATTTTGTGACTACTTATGAGGAATTCTGTTTAATAAATAATTTGCTGTTAACAAAGCTTCTTCCCACAAATTTTGGGGTAAACCTGAACTTATAAGCGTTGCGTTCATCATTTCCTTAAGTGTTCGGTTTTTTCGTTCAACAATTTCATTGGATTGAGGTGAGTAAGGAGCAGTAGTTTGGTATATAATGCTATGTTCTGAACAAAATTGTTCAAAAGGAGGACCATATTCACCACCTCGATCACTTCTTATTGCCTTAATTTTTGTGCTAAGTTGATTTTCAACCTCTTTTTTATAAAGCTTAAACACTTCAATTGCCTCATCTTTGCTTTTCAGTAGATAAACATAACAATATCTTGTGCTATCATCGATAAAAGTAATAAAGTACTTTTTTCCACCTCTAGCTTGCACAAATTTCAAGTCACAAATATCACTATGAATTAACTCTAAAGGTTTGGTAATTCTCTGAGTTGAATGAAAAGGTGCTTTAGTCATTTTTTATTCCACACACATCTCACATCGATGATTTGTGTCAAAAGTGAATTTTGGAATCAAGTTCATATTAATTAGTCTTCGCAAAGAATTAAAATTAACATGTCCTAGTCTGTCATGCCAAACAAATGACTCAACAATATAAGCAAGAGTAGATACCTTATTAATAATACTTTTGGGTACAACTGTAAGTACATTTAATTTAAATAGACCATCACTCAAATAACCCTTTCCAATGTACATCTCATTCTTGGAAAGTACAAACTTATTAGATACAAAAACCAACTTAAAGTCATTCTTACTAAGCAATGACCCAGAAACTAAGTTCTTGCGAATGTCAGGAACATGAAGCGCATTGTTGAGAGTGAGTTCCTTGCCAGAGGTCATCTTAAGAATCACTTTGCCTTGTCCTTCAACCTTTGAAGTAGAGGAGTTACCCATAAATAGTTGTTATCCACTAGAAACTGGCACATATGATGTGAACATATCCTTGTTGGCACAAATATGACGAGTAGCCCCAGTGTCTACCCACCACTCCTTCGAATTGTCCACCATGTTGCACTCTAAAATGACTGCACAAAGGTCAATATTTGCAACACCATCTGATACTTCATCAACTTCTGTGATATGAGCTTGGACATGTTTTTTTTTTAAAGTTCTTTGGCTTACGACAATATTTTGATTGATGTCCCATTTTGTTGCAGTTGTAACACTTGCCATTGAACTATTTTGTGAATCGTGGTTTTTTATCTGAACCTTCACCAAAAAACTTCCTTTTCTTGTTACTTTGTGATCTATTTTCCACAATGTTGGCCTTGGAATCCATTGTACTATCCATAGTACACTTTTCTGTCTTTCTATTATTTTCTTCAATCCCAAGTTGGACCACAAGTTCCTAAAGTTTTATCTCTTTGCGTTTATGCTTGAGATAATTTTTGAAGTCCTTCCATGAGGGTGACAATTTTTCAATTATTGATGCTACCTGAAAAGACTCACTCAAAGTCATATTCTCAGCATATATATCATGTAGAATTACCTGAATTTCCTGAACCTAATTGATTACAGTTTTGAAGTCCACCATTTTGTAATCCAGAAATTTTCCAACGATAAATTTCTTTGCACCAGCAACTTCAGTTTTGTACTTCTTCTCTAATGAAGTCAATAGATTTTGAACCGAATCAACACTACTATACACATTGTATAATGTGTTATCTAACCGATTCAAAATGTAATTGTTGCAAAAATATTATGCATTTTTCCATGCATCAACTACAAGTTTTTTTCTTTGTCAGATCCTCCCTCAGGTAAAATGGGAGCATCCTTTGTGAGAAACTTTGCGAAATTTAAAGTGGTGAGATAGAACAACATTTTTTGTTGCCAACGTTTGAAATCAACACCACCAAATTTTTTAGGTTTCTCCCCATGCGCAACACCAGTTACAGGAGAATTAAAGTTTGTTGAAGTCATATCTTCAAAACAAATAAATTTAAACAAATAATTAAAGATGAAATCTCACATTTAATATGCTTACTGTGATATTTGAAACAAAAAGAAATAATTCAAACACTCAAGTTAATTTCCTTATTGAGATACTTGAATAACAAAAAATATTTAACACATTCAAGTTAATAGGCTTACTGTGATTAAAAAAAAGTCTAAACAATATGTATATATAAAACAAACTAATTTGTATATGTGTGAAATAAACTAATGCAGTGAAGGAAAAAAAATCCAAATACAGTAATCTTTATTTAATTTTTTTTTAATTTCGTTTTAAACTTATACAAATATGATTTTAAAGGTGCTTGATAATCTTTAAAAAAAAATTAATAAGACTTCAAATGTAGAAATTAATCTTGTTAGTTGAAGAAATACATAAGCATGTAAAAGCAACCATACATATAAATTTGTCTTAAGATTGTTATACAGATTATCAAATTGCTATGTATATTATTATCATAGTGAACAGAAAAATCATACACAAATATATATATGAGTTCAACGAATTCACGAAATAACATTTTTCATGAAATGATGCATCCACTCATGATGCATCCATTCATGAAGAATCATAACCATTTATTCCAACAAAACAAAGTGCTTATATGAAAGAAAAAAAAAACTTGTAGATAGACCCCATTCTTAAGTTTTAGGTGCACTTTATTTACCAATCGCAAAGGAGAAGAAATTTTTTGTATTGAACAAACATAGTTTGGTTCAGGTTGTTAAATTGATTCTTAAGTTTAAAAAAAACTTTTAAGCATCTTAAACATAGAACTCAAGAAATTGATTGTTGAATATTGATGATTGAAATAAACAAGTAAAATGGCTGAATGCACAAATTCTATTGGATCTATAACAAACCTTTCTAGCTCCACTTAAGGTACTCTTTACCACAGGCTCTAGAAAAACTATTCTTCTAAATGAATGCTGAAATTCAATAAATATTACTTGTCCCAACAACAATATATTTCTAATTGCAGTTACTAAAACAAACAAATTAGTGTGTATGAAGAAGTAGATAAAAATTTCACTAGCACTCTAAAAGACGTACTCTACTCATTGTTGGTGCACTATGTCACAATCGTAGCATTTCAACCTCAAGACGGATGATTGTGCGGCACTTGTTCTAACTCGATGAACAAGTCAGCGATCAAAATCCAAGAGTTGTGGGTAACATCGATGTATGTTGTAACCTTCCTTAGAGTTTTTGAGAAATTTGTTTATAAAACGCGGAAAAGAAAGAAATACATTGAAATAGACGTTACGATAAGCATTAAAAACTGTCAATTGCAAGGAAAAAAGGTTGCTTGCAAAGAGTACAACTAATGCTTGGACGGGAATTCAACTGGTATGCCTCCCCTATATTACATTTTGAACATTTTCAACTCTGGTAGGCTTGCATATGAAAATGCCGAAACGTCACACCCAAGCTTTATGAACTAGAATGAAAAGCAAACACCTAAACTAGTTATGGGAATTAAAGATGAGATAAACTGGGGGTAATCAGAGCATATAACCAAAGGTAAACACACTTTGGAAAAATATATCCATGACACACTGTTGTCCAAAAGTTCATCATCATCACTAAAATGAATTAGGAGAGAAAATGTGAGAAGGGTTAAAGCGGAAGAATAAGTTCCAACAAGTATTGCACTTTAAATCTTTAGAAGAATTTAATCGAAACTAATGATATTGTAAATGAATATATAACTAAACCTTTAAGTAGAATGAACAAGTGTATGAATGCAAAAAATAGAATCCCAACAAGTATTGCAACTTTATTAAAATAAGAAACAACTTTATTAAAACTCTGAACAAAAAATTTCAAAACGTATATACGAGCTAAAATAAGAAACTTGATGTTGCAACTTTATTACAATAATTCATATGGATTTTCATCAACACTTGGTGAGCAACACAAAAGAAGATTCATTTGAAGTTAGAAAACTAGAAAAATTACAAAATAAATACAAATACTTTTGAACAACATACCTCATAAGCAATGCAGATGCTACTCATATCAATTTAAGTTTAAACCTAATCGTATATTTGAGTTAGTTCCAAACATTAAAACGAGAGATAGTTCATTCTTATAGCCAAATTGAACTTCTTGGCCAATTTCATCAACTTAACCTGCAAAGAAATAATCAGTAATTTGTAAAACACTCAAACTTAGGCCAACAAACAAGATGTAGAAGAAAACTATTTGATTAAAAAATGGTTATAAATATCCAATTCAAGAAAAGCAACAACAGACTTAGTGTTGAAAGACGAGGGAACTATACTCAAAACATATTTAAGGCTTTGATCTTAGTGTGTATACTCAAAACACACTTGAACGACTGAAAGTGAAGTGAAGAGATGGAGAGGCCAGTGGAACGTTTTAGATCATTCAAGTTGATTAAGAAGTGAAGTCAAAACACACATGTCAAGTCAATTAACGAGTGGCACACGAACAAATGCTGAAAAGCGGATGAACGGCCATCGAAGCTTGAGGTGGTGAACGGTCCGTTGGAGCTTGTGCGTGGTGGATGGGTCATCAGATGTTGGGCGTGGTAGGCAGCCGTGGCTTTCGTGGATGGAAATTTTGGGGGAGAAAGTTTGAAGTTAGAGGAAGAATTCATGGATGGAGAAAATATGAGTAAAAATTTAGGGAGAAAATAAGTAGGGCTTTTTAGAAATTGGAAGAAAATAAAATTTTGGGGAAAAAAAAGGAAATGTCTTTTTTTTCTTTACAAAATTGGAGAAAGATGGAAAATTTGGAAAAAAAAAAGTGATTTTTTATTTTTAGAAAATGGGAAAAAACATATTACTTGACATTTTTTAAAACTGTCAAGAATATCAAAACTGTAGGTGTCAAGTATTGTCAGTTTTATAGTAGTGAGTAAAGTTCAAAACTACGAGCATTTACAATACTCTAAACTATTGTCACTACGTAAAGGTTCAAGTCTCTGACACCTTTACCTACGCATAGTATCATAGAAACCAGACACTGCTCGATGAAAATGTTTTCAAAAATTTTCAAGTAAGGGACTGATAGTAAAAAAAAGTTCACACGGGCGCGCGTCGCCGCCGCCGTTCTTCGACAGTCGGGCGTGGCATGGTGTGGAGAGGAGAGGTAAAAATAATATCTATATATTCTTTTTACTAAAAAATTTATTTAAATGTTTTAAAAACGGTTTTATTAACCAAAATAGAAATTCTTTTATTTCCCATTTTGAACATTTTTATAATCCACGATTTGCTCCCCACGCTCCTCAATTTATTATGTGACTGCTAATTGTCTTCACAAAATCACTATATATATGTGTTGTTCTTCTCTCATTCATGGACATCAGTTTAGAAACATTACTTTCAAATTCTCTTAAAAAGTTCCCGAGCATAAACCCTATGTCTATCTTCGAGTGATTTTTATTTTTGAAAGTTGATTTATGTGCAAAGTCAGTTGTATACAAGAGACTGTTTTATATATCATGGAGACGACAAGGCACCTATCTGTTAGCAAATTCTTGAGTAGAGTCGCGAAATATCTTAAAGAGAGCGTGTTCCGCGACTCAGTCGCACACTCATATTGTTTCTATATTGCAATTAATGTTCACTGTTTGCTCTTATCGTTGTTGTTATTACTATTGTCGATGTTGTTTTCATTATTGTTGTTGTTGCTGTTGTTATTGTTCTTCGTTGTAGTACATTACCTATTATTGGCTACTGTTTGCAACACAACCTAACCATTTAACTAGATTAAGGAATATAACTGATTAAAAGATGAACTCACCCCATATGTTATTTAACTACAAACATATATATTTAATAGTACAATGTGAGTTCCAATTTTCAAGAAGAATAACAAATTATAAGTTTTACTTTGGAAAAATAGCAAAAATAATTTTAAATTGTTAGCACAGCAAAACATAAAAGTTAGAAAAGTAAATAAATGAAACAATCTCTTAAATGTCCCTACTTAATCTGAAAAGTACAATTGTTATAATTGAAATAACATAAAAATTTCTCCCAAAAAACATAAAGATTAGAAAACTTGTCATTAATGGAAAGCTCCACCTCATGCCTGCAAAGTTTAAAATCTAGTGATTATTTATTTTCTTGGACTTCAGCTGCTCACTTCATTCTTTCATTGACCCTAAAGAAAACCATTTGAAATATTTCATCTTCTTACAGATCACTTCTGGACAATAGTCGAACATATCACTTCTAGTCATTCCAAATATCTTCCTCTTTCATTTCATTTTTTTTCATTTGGACTTTTCCCGCTTACGTCCTTTTATTCCTCTTTCATCCAGACGCTTTTTTTTCATTTGAAACCCTACATAAAACTATTTGAAACCATTCGAATACTTTTTTTCTTTTTTGAAAAGTTTGAATATGATCATTGTCGTGGCTACTCTAATTTTGGAAGCTTCAAAAGAGAATAATAGTTTGAATAAAAATTTGTCACCTTTTATTATTTAATTATATGATATATTTAGATGTAACAAACTATTTGTTTTTATTATTATTATTATTATAAAATAAAATGTAGAATAGTATCTCCTCCATTTTAGGAGCAAACAAACAGATTCGTTTGTATTATTTGTTTTGAATGTTTATTATTTTATAAATATTGCAGAAAATCTAAATACGAGAACGGATACATTATTCAAATACGTTGCATTTTCAACCTAACTAGCTGGTACATAATGAACAACCACGACTAAGAATTTTGACATAACCAACATAAGCCAATAGACGTCTTTGTCTTCGACAATGCGAATAAGGATTAAATTGTTGCATCGCACAGAAAGATCTGAAGATGAAAAAAGTGTACAATAAAGTCAAACCTGTCGTAAAAAAAATTTGAATGCAAACACTAAATTACTCCTAGTAGTGAAACTAAAATCCAATATTAGTGTGATTCAAAATAAAAATGTCATACAAAAATTATTGGTATAATTAAATAATTTTTTCATATAAAAATCACACTATTACATATAAAACCAAAATTTTAGTACTTTCATGGTTTCTAATCAAATTTAAAATCAATTTTAGAATAACACTTTTGGAATATATAAAAAAGATATTAACAATATTATTATAAAAAATTCTTAAAATAATAATATGCATGTTAAATGCATAATAATTATAGGAAAAAAAATTATTTTATGGAATGTTCGTTAAATGAACTATATTTTATGAAAATTTTAATTTCAATTTATTATTATTTTCAATGAACAGTTTTACGAAAGGTTGGTTAAATGCATAATTATAATATATGGGAAATAAAATCTTAATATGAAGTTATTATTATATCAAATACACGATTTTTTAGAAAGATAAAATTATAAATTGAAATTTTAGAGATATTTCGATCAAACTTTCAAATTCAAATAATAAAATAAATATTTATAAACATTGAATTATAAATATGAAAATTGTGTATTATGTATGATATAATAAAATGTTACTAAATATTAATCAACCTTTATGAAAGTATAATGAATAAATTATATTATCAATCATTTTATGAATAGAAAAAAGAATATGAATTAAATAGCTATTAATATATGTATTATGATTATATAAATAAAATTTTAAATTATTTTTAGAATTTGTTATTTTTCAAATTGTACTCGATTATTTTGTCATCATAACGGTTGCCTCTTTTTTAAATCAAATTCTTAGAAAATATGGAGGAATCAAATTGTTAGAAAACATGGAGGGACAGCTACTTGAGGGTTTTAAAACTAAGCCCATGGGAAGACATACCCAAGTTAGCCTTGGACATTTGATTCCTTTGATCTATGGACAAATTTTAGCCCATATACCTAAGTTTTAGAGAACACTAACAAAATTGCCAAAACTTTTTAAAGTTTGTGCTTGAGCAATATATCTTTTATGGTAAAATCCTCTATCCATTTGCATACTTCCACTGTAGTTTTGAATAATGGTTAAAATATAAATTAGCTACCATGTCCTTTTAATTATAACGAAAAATGAAGGCACAGTTAGTAGATGTGATTAATGAAAACAAGAGATTCAACGAAAACAATCATATTTTATATATTTGCTGGCAGATTCAAAACTAGTTTTAAAAGAATTATTTAACAATATAATTTATGTTTAAAAAATTGGTTAATTGACAATTTTAGTCTTTATTGTCCAAACAAAGTTAGAAC
Source organism: Cucumis sativus (assembly GCF_000004075.3). NCBI lineage: Eukaryota > Viridiplantae > Streptophyta > Magnoliopsida > Cucurbitales > Cucurbitaceae > Cucumis > Cucumis sativus. The sequence continues at coordinate 19,410,917 of NC_026655.2, read as the reverse complement.
TTAGTTCATATACTCATTATGATGTAACGGCTTTCATAAATAGTCCCTACATGAGATAATATTTTTTAAATAACTAAATTCTAACTCTAAACCACATTTGCCTAAATTCTATACTCCTAAAAAATTTATATAATTATTATTTTGTATTGTTATATAATTAATGTTCCATTACAGATACATATTATATTTTAAGAAATTAAGTGAGATAATAACATGACATGGTGTATTTTTAAATGTTTTTATATATATGTATTTAATATAGTTTTGTTTTTCAAAATCTAAATTTCAAATTTTAGATACAATCAAAACATACAAAAAAAAAAAAATTGTTTTCAAAATTTGCATTATTTGGAACACATAATTTTAAAACTGTTTTAAAAAGTAGAATCCAGATTGTTCGTCAAACTCATGTTTGTTGAATTCATTGAATTGAAAGCGTAAAATATAATTTGAATTATCTATCAAACGGTTTCTAAGAGATCCAATTTGTTCATCTTATTCTAGAAATAATTAGCATTTATTCTATATAAAAGTATATACTATTTATCTATTAAACTGACTCACAAATTCTTTTAATTCGATATAAGAAACTCGAATCACAAAATTTTTAAGATCATTTAAATCGAGGCTTTATAAATACTCAAAATTAAGGATGCCTAAAAATAAAAAATATTGGAACAAAATTATTGCCAATATAGCTTAGCTAATTAACTAGTTGTGCATGAAAATGTTATTGAAACTTTAATCTGAAAAGATCACAATACCTTTATAAATTTTTAATAGATTAGTCCATAAATAATCAATTCAATTCAAAATTTTAAAAGCAAAATTAATCATGTCATGGTTAAATAATAATGCTAATTAAAAATATTTGAAATTTGAATAATTTATAATTAAAGTTACATGGTTTACTCATTTTATGAACAATATTAATTAATAAAACAACCAGTTTGAGTTGGAGGAAATATATTTAAATTAAAAATTAATGAATTACAATTAATGATATTTTAATTATAATTATTTTAAAATATCTCCTAAAATATTAGTCACGATCGTAATTAATTAACAATTATATATATATATATTAAACTAATTTTTCTAAAAGCATAATTTATTTCCTTTTAAAATCGATAGAATATATAAAAGGATTGTAGAAAAACTTTTTTTTTTCTCCATTATATGATTGAGTTTAGTTGTATGTTCCAAATCAGTCTTTAGTTTTATTGTAAATTCATTTTTAATTTTCTTTTTGTAATATAAATAATTATAAAAGACTCGCTATCTTCCACTAATTTTTGAAATAATTATACTTAAAATAGAGTGGAATTAAAGTAGCCAAAATTTGAAAGTTGAATGCAAATGGTTTTTCATTTACTCACTGTTTTTCTAATTAATTATACTTAAAAGGATGTGAAAAGTTGGAATGCAAATAGTTTTTCATTTATATTTTAGAAATTAATTACAAATTAAATATCTTATTAATTTTAATAATACAAATTTAAAGACTTGAAGTTGAAATTGTAACATTTTTTCTAGTATATAAAATGTTTAATTGATTTTTTTCTACCAGCCTTATTATTGATAAATTTGGATCCATTCAATGGATTGTGTAATGGGACAAAATTGGTATGTTGATCATTTAGCAAAAATACTATACATGTTGAAATAGAAATTGATGATCATACAAGAAAACAAGTTTTTTTTCCAGGAATATATTAAGCCCACCAAATGACAACGAATATCCATCCAAGTTCAAAAGAAAACAATTCTCTATTCGTTTATACTTTGCAATGACAATTTAACAAAGCACAACGATAAAGAATTTCTAATGTTTGAATATATCTTCATGTATTCTCATGGAAAACTTTATGTTGCATTGTCTAGAGGAATTTCATGGAAGACAACAAAGGTTTGGATCAAGCACATAGGCGACAAATAAGTTACCTTCAAATGGTAAAAAAAATTGTTTATAAAGAAATCATTTTTTTGATACATGCAAGTCTTACATTTAAATTCTTATATTTTAATCTAATTATTCTAATTTCTTTGTATGTATATCTAATTCTATTACATTTTGAATTTTGTGCTTTTAAATTTAGCACATTCTACACCTATACATCATGCAATCTTTATTATTATAATCTAAAGCTACACATTATCGGGATAGACGTGTTTTACTATTGTATATTAAAAGAGGAGAGAGTGGGCATGAAAAAAAAAACCCACACTTTTGGATGAGTATATAACTCATTGTATAAAATATATGTATGAGAATAATTCATTCACTTGTCTAAAGTTTCAAATTTTGTATTAAACAAGGAGATAATGTATTATTTGCCTATTTTTGTCTTTTCATTTTTCTCACTCCAAATGAATAGCAGCTTCCTCTTCCTCTCCGTTTTATCGAGCTATTTCGTAAACTTTCCAGTCTCTCTACTTTATAAAAGGCTCTAAATCCAACTCATTTGGTCGAGCTGTTTTTCGCTTTCAATTGAGCAAGAACTCGAATGAGTAAAGCCTGAATCAATTGCAGTAGTTGTTCTTACGTTATATTTTCAGCAAGAAAATGATTAGATGTTTAGGCAACACTTTTATTTCGAGCTGTGAATATTAGAGAAAGAGGAAGCGAACGTCCTTAGTTTCTAATATTTATATATTAATGGAATTAGTTCGGATTTGACGCCAATCAACTCTAATTGCTAATAAATGAACAATTATGCAGAATATACAACGAAAACTCCAAACCCATGTGAAAGAGAAAAAAAAAAGTGGATTTATATATCCCTTACACTATTAGTATATATAAATACTCCTTTACACTGTTTTGAATAAAGTATTAAAGTTAAAGATATATTTACAACATGAATCCTTTTTTGTAATTTACAAAATATTTGGCAACACAAGGGATCGAGTGAATCTTTTGATATATACCATATATCATTATGAATTTCCTATGTTCAATGCATATGGTTCTCTTTCTTTACATTAAAAGTATCATTATTAAATTAGTAAAATGAGGCTATTTATAATATAGATATCTTCATGAAACAAAAAAAAAGCCAAAGGAAATGATTCGTTATTTTATCATGTATATATCTTAAACAATATCTCCCAAACATAAACAAAAAAGTAAGCAACAAAGATATATCATGCAATCAAAGACTTTGCAACTCAGCTATTATTTGCAACATATAATAAAAAATATAATTAATATTCATCTTTTTTTTAAAAAGTTATCACATGTCAAATGTAATGGAGCGGCTACATAAAGATTGATCAACTTGAGCATTTAAATATTTTTCTTAATTATCCACAAATTACAAAGTTAAAACAATGCTCCAACCTCACATAAATTTGACTATTAATTAGATTAGGGTTTTTTTTTTTTTCTTGAGTAAAGATACTGTAAGAAATGAGTAGCATCTCAGTGGATTCTCAATTTCATCCAATCATATAAATAAATAAATTCAAAAAATATATTTTTAGAAAAATCAACACATGACAAATTAAGCTTAAAATGTTAAAGGTCCTACACTCAGGTTACTTCGAGTACACCAAATAATTTTCAAAAAATTTATTTGACGTTGTATGTTGTTAAAGAGAGAAAAATGTTGTCCTATAAACAAATTCTGAAAGATAGCACTTTTCACATATCACTTTTATTCAACATGCTATGAAAAAGAAGAAAGATCAGTTTGGAGATATGAAAAAGAAAATTGCTCTTATCCATGCCTAAATGCATAGATTTCATACTTTGTCATAGACTAAAGTCTATGTAGATATTTACATATACATTTTTTTAATAATTTTATCTCTCACACATCTATATAGTATTCTAGAAGCATCATTCACCTTGCTCTTTCTAGTCAACAATTTATTAGTGAAAAAATTGATCTAACATCAACTTCTTAGGATAATAATGAAGATTTTATATATATCTACTATAACTATATATACTCCAATATCCAATAGAATTGTAAATTTTATATTGATTTAATTGATAAGAGACAAAGGAGTGTAAATTTTTAATATAACTTCTAGAGTGTTCTTAAACATGAATCTAATTGATTAATTGATTAACCCAAAGACAAAAAAGAGGTGTAAGAACAACATTTTAAGAACCCAATACAAGGGAAAAGAAAAGAGCAAAAAGAAAAAAGCCCTTTACTTAATCAAGATGATTATTATTATTGAAATATAGGGTGATGTATCAAATAGGTGAGGTGTCCCATAAAATTTGTGGAAAGGCACATGTGCAGCCATGTTGGTTGATATCACAAATATAGGCCAATCCTCATCATCATCTTCAAAGGCTGACCTTAAATTGTCTGCCCTTTCATCCCTAACCATAGATCCATTAGCAAAAAAAATTAATAGGGCTAAAAAAGAATCTATTTTCTAAGTGAAAGGCACTTCCAAACAACCAATCTTTGGTTTTTTGACCAAGAACAAAGCACTTTTGGCCGACCACTATCACCTTCAACATGATAATTTAAAACACATTTCACTGCAATATGCAATGTCCCTTCACTTTTTACACTTTTCCTTTCTTTTTCCCCCCATTTGTCTTTTGGGGATGTTTCTTTTTGTATAACGTAAGTGTATTCTAATCTTAATCTTTATGTAAATAAAGTGTTTAACAATTTATATATATGTGTGGATTAAAGACCAAGATTATATAGGAGAATAGAAAATTCTTTAGGTTTATCAATTAGGTCGGAAAGTACTGCATACTAAAAAAAAAGTTGTGTATGTTTGTCATAGTCTAATAAAATTAATATTTTACGTGTGCTTGAGGATGTCAACATATAATTTCATATTTAAATTAGGAACATCTTAAGAGATGTTTTATGTTGGGTGTATATAAGTAACGACAAATTATAACTCTATAGATCTAAAATTAAAACTCTCGAAAATGTCATCAATGTTTATCAAGTAGACAATACACTACTAGAGAAATGAGTTTTAATGACACCTACTAATCAAGACATTGTATCGTTGAAAATAAAAAACGGGGTGGGGTGAGATAAATTGTGTCAATGAAAATAAAAATACATATTATTTCTTGATACAATGCTATTGACATAATTTAATTTGTTTTATCACAATTTTTGACAAATTTTTGTATCATTCAAAAAAATTCAAATGAAAAAACCTCAAATTTCAAAATTTTTTAATTTTCCTCCCTCACCCAATTAAAACTAAATAAAAACCCCAAATTTTCTTTTAATTAGCAAAGGCATTGTCGTCGAATGAAGCCTTTAACACAATTTTTTCGCTCTCTACCAAAAACGCAAAAAAAAAAAAAAAATCGTCGAACCCACCAATCTAGCCACTGTCATCGAATAAATTTATTTAGAAATATAAGTTTTAATGATACTTGAAGTCAAGAAAAAAAGGGTGTGAGGGAATTAAATGTGTTGTTAAAAATAAAAATACAAAATTTTTCGTGACATAATTTTCTTGACAAATTGAGTTTTCTTTACACAATTTTCATGTCGTTAATTAACGACATAAATTATGTGTCATTAAAAATTATCCTAATAAAAAATTAATATTTTCCTGCTTTCTAATTTTAAAAAAATAATTTGATGCTTTCATCCCTCTTGCAAACCACGATAAAAAAAAAAAAAATTACTTCATCCCACGTCGTCTTCGCCTTTCTCTCTTGCAAACGCTCTCAAGCGACATTTCCTCTTCTCTCGCAAGCACTCTTCACAACTTTCCCACTCTCGCAAAAGCTCTTCGCCCGTCGTTTGAAGGAGCTCATCAAATTTGCATGTAGTTGAAGAATTTGTAGACCGTAAGATTGATCAAGTCCATTTATAAGTTAGTTGATTAGATTATGTCACACATACATGTATTACAATTTATTTATTTTTTGGATTATTGTAAATCTTTTACCGACAATATAAGGTACATTTTTTATTATCAATAAAAAAAATCTTTCTAAACATTTGTGGATATAAGTTGAATTATAAATTTAATTTATTTAATATCCATCATTTACATGTTAAAAAAATATGTGTTCGATGCCAAACAAGTGTTGATATATAAGATTTTATTAAACAGGAATAACGTAATAACCATACTCATTAATGGTCATGAATTTGATCCACGTTTTGTCACCACCAACGTCAGAATTAATTTCGTAACAGTTATATTATTTCTTCTTTTCATGTTTCGATAGATTTGCAAGTAAAAAAGCAGAAGAAAAGCAATACGTATATAATTCCTTAAAAATAGCAATAATTGCATGTGGATTCCACGTCCCATAAAAAAATAAACAAAAAAATTTTCTCCCTTTTTGGAGACAACGATGCAATGAATTAATACAAAAATAAACCTAAGGTATCTTGAGATCCTATGGAAGCACTGAATTATATATATTAAGAAAATAAAGGTATAGGTTATATTGCAAACTTTCCAAATTCAACATAAATCATAAAACTATGTAAACTAACATGACTTGAGTTAGTTGTAATAATTATACCCTTAAATTTTTTATTTTAAAAATTAAACTTATGATAGAAGTGGATAATCATACTTACGTAGTTTATAAGTTGTAATAATTTTATAAATTTAAAATTCAAATTTTATCGTTTAATGTGAGTTCAAAAAACTTAAAGGACCAAAATCTATTTTGAAAACTATGAACATGGACTAAATTAATCTGACTATTATTGAGAATAGAGGAACCAAAAAAGTATTTTTTTTCAATAATTTATTTAACATGTTTGAAAATACCGACAAATTTAGTATAGACTCAAAAACTTGAATATTCCTTTAAATTTATCATCTTTATATAATATATAAAAAAACTATTTAACTTTTAATATATATATATATAACTATTTAAGTTTTAATACATATAATTGGTTTACTAATTAGTTTGGTATCCCAAGTTCAAATCAATTTTTTTTTCTTTTTTTCTTTCAAATTACAACTCTTCTTTTTCCATCTAAGTTTTTCAACTTTATTTATTTTATTACTTTTTATATTTATAAAACTTCACTATTTTTTTTCTTCTTCAACATCTTTTTCTGAAAGCGTAAGTTTCTACTTATTTATTTGTTTTTCTTTTTCTTTATAAGTTTGTTATTTTACTTAAAACATTCATTTTAATATTTAAAATCATTCTTATTTTTTGTTTCAGTTTTTAAAATTCCTTCTTCAACTTTTTCTTGGAACTTCTTCCATTTATCTATGGGAAAGTTTTTAATTTCTTTTCTTATCAAGTCTATTATTTTATTTGTATGTATTTAATTTTCATACTTCAAATTATTCTTATTTTTTTATTAGTTCATTTGTTTTTCTATTTTATTAATTCTTAAAATAATTAGAATTAATGGATCTTAATTAAACTTGTTGAGTTGTCTTAAGTTATATTTTTGTTATATGTCAATATCTTCTTGATTTATTCTCGTTACAATTTTACGTTATTATAGATTTAATTTGAAATCTAAATGGAGAAATATTTTAAAAGAAAATTGACAGGGATCATCACCTCTTTTGAAGAAAAGTAATAATAGTTATAAGATGTATTATATACACTACAAGAAAAGGGGGCTTTTCCGACGCACAAAATCGTTGGGAGATATATAAAAAGCGTCGAAAAAGGCTTTTTCGACACATAAATATGCATCGGGACATGCATTGGAAAAAAATGTGTCAGAAATTTCTAAACACCTCTCGACATTACGTTGTATGAACATCGAAGATGCTGCCAATATAACGTCAAGATGTTTAGGAACTTCCGATACACATGTGCGTTAGGAGTTTCTCTATTTTTTTTTATAAAAAAAATACCTTTCATTATTCAATAGAAGGTATAAAATTATAAAACTTATGAAAATTAAACTCAAAAGTATAGTATAATACTTCAAAATCTAGATAAAAACTATATTCTAGCTTGAGATTATTGTTCTTTTTTTTTTCTTTTGTAATTTAAACAATGATTTGACTAAAAATATGCATGTCACTGTATTAATCCACCAAATCAACCAACTTAGAAAGAGGTAGGTAAAACAAATACTTAAAATTCAATCACTTCACACACAATATAAACACTACATAAAACCCACCAAAGAATATCATTATTAATCAAAATCTAAAAGGAAAAACCAAAACCAAATCATATTTCACTAAATCAAAGACCTATTCTAAGTCACCGTCTTGTAATTAGATGAAAATATTGTTGGTTAATGTATAACATTTTTCATAAAATCTTTGTGCATCAACCCATATGCATTCAAACATCAAGCATTCAAGCATTCAAACATTCAAACAATCTCAGTGTATCTAATATATTGTAGCAAAATCAATCTCATCAATATCAATTAGTAATTTCAAATCAAATCAAGTATCTATGACCTAGCTACAATGGAACGTATACGTAGCCACATATAGGTACCGCCACATGCACCTAATTATTTATGTTCTTGTATTGTTACTACATATAGAAGAAAGAAGATACAAAACTAATAACTTATCAAGTACTTCAACTAACTAGTAGTCTTAGTAGCAAGTTGAACGACAAATATCGATACAACAACATCCCACAACATTCCACAACATTTATCCATAAACTAACTCTAATTCAACCACTCCTATAAAATCAAATATAAATCCAATTTAACCACAAACTAACTATAAATTATAAAAACAACATTTTTCAACCATAAACCTTAACTAAAATGTACACAACAATATTCATCCACCAATAATATTCATCTACATACAAATTATTTAGGGCAATATAACCTAAATATAACCCTCCCCAAATTCATATAATTGCAAAATTCAAATTGAAATTTTGAAATTCCAAATTCATATAATTGCAAAATTCAAATTGAAATTTTGAAATTCAAACTCAACTTCAATTTTAAATCCTAACAACACTTCAAATTCAAATTCAATACTAAAACCTAAAACTAATTTGAAATCTAAAACCTAAAACTAATTAATTACTAAAACAAAGCAATAACTAAACTAAACCACTTACCAGAATGAAGAGTGACGACGGAAGATGACGATGAACGGCGAGACAGGGACGGCGGCAAGCAGCAAGCGACGACGTGGATTTCTCCTTTCTCGATCTCTCTCTCAACTCTCTCGACCTTCTCCTTTTCAGTTCTGTAAATTATAGAACTAATTAAAGTGGATTTTTATAAGAGAATTGCCGACGCACATCAAAAACGTCGGAAGACACCCTCTACTTCACCTCTCCTGCGTTGACTTACGACGTCGAGAATGACTAAGTGTTCCCCATGAAGGGATAAAAGCCCTATAGTAGCGGAATGATTTAAAGAACTGTTTCTCAAATTAATTTGAAAATCTTAAAATACTGGTACATTGGCAAAAATTTAGAATCAAAATTCTAAATAAATTCTAAGCATGCTTTTAAAGGATAAGATACAAGAACTTATTTTCGATTATGTCTCTAAATTTACAAATCATTCTCCAAATTGTGACACCACCCGTTGGAGACCTTCCTATCCTCTGAGATGAGATTGGTTTGTGAGAAACTCTTTTTGCAGAGAGAAAAAACTTTTGCTTTTTTTCTTAATCAATTTCGCTTAAGAAAAATGTTTTCTTCTAGATATTTATAGCTCTCTTTTCTTCTTGGAATAGGAAAAAGAGTAAGAGAGAATGATAAGATTCTTAATATCAAATCTACTAATTAATTAACAATTAATCAATTAGTTAATAATTAATCAAAGTATATTTAATTAATATTTTATTCAAATCTTATTTGAATAAATATCTTTCTAATATCTTTATTAATATAATTAATTAAATCATATTTAATTAATATATCTGCAATATCATTTTTATAAATTTAATTAAATAAAACTTAATTATTAATTAATTCTCCAAATAAATAATAGCTAAGTTAAATATAAGATATTTAACTTAAATTAAATTTGAATCATATTCAAATATAAGTTTCTCTCGTGACCAATAATTTTAGTGTGAATCAAATTCACATTAATATTTGAACTCATTCAAATATTTTATCTCTCATAAATTAATTTTGAATCATATCCAAAATTAAATTTATAATTAAGTTTCACAAACTTTATATTATAATGTATCACTATACATTAAACTAATTCCCTAAGTATATTTGAACCTTTCAAATTACAACCAATATAAATAAATCTCATTACCCGTTACGAGCTAGGAAGGGGACCTAATGAACTTACAGATCAGAAGCTACAACGATATGAGATTAATTGGCTAAACTCATTAACCACATTAATCAATATTCGTTAATTGTGTGTACACTCCACTAAAGACTCACTGTTGAACTCTTCTCACTATAGATATATTTCTGTGTCCACGGATATAGACCAATAACAATAAGTTAGTCCTTCACGAGTGTTCGTAACACCAGTTGGGTCAATTTATCGTTTTACCCCTAGGTTACCTCTAATCCTTAAATACCAGTGCTCCTCCAATGAACAACCTGTTTATGGTCCTACTAATAAACATAAACCCCTCTCGTGCCATGGAGAGGGTAGGGCCTTTTGTTCAAGACCTAGAGACACCATTTAAGGGAACACTCATCTACTTACTCTAAAGTAGGGAATGAGTGAATTCCATCTTGTGTAATTATGTTCCCAGCTCCCCACTCGGTCTTGTTCCCAAAATGATAAGCTTATGGAGTCGACGCTGACCACTCTCACCCGTACAAATCAAAGGACAATCTCTCACGAACAGAAGTTCATAACACACCCAGGATTAAGACTAAGTTACCTAGGTTATCCTAGTGAAACAGAAACCTAACTAGTTAACGGAGTTACATCTAGTGGTTACTAATTCGCAATCTGGTCTTATGCAAACTCATTGCATAGGATACCCTCACTCACATGTCAACTACACAAACGCGTTTGATCATTGCGTTTGTATCAAATACAAAGTGAGCCGTATCAATAGTGTTACCAGGATAAGGTATCCAGCCTTATCCCTATACTATAGACCCTTTAAGTTGACTTTAAACATCGATCCCTATATGTCTCTACATACTATTCAAGACTCATTAAACAGCTTAGGATGTTAGTTTATTGGATTTGAGTTATTAAGGCAAAACTAATAATTTAATCAATAACAATTATTACAATAATGACACTTTATTAATAACGGTCAATGGATTATATTTACAATCTACGAGTTTTGAGACATAAATCCCAACACCCCAATGCTGTGCAAAGAGACGTTGGAGAATTAAATATTTATTTATCTTCTCTCGACGTCTTGAACCACAACGTCAAGAATACATGTCTCTGTCGACATGGATTTTTATGCGTTGGGGATGGACTTTTGTTATGACGTTGCTTTTGTCGTCGCCTTTTTCTGCGCGGAAGAGTCCCAATTTCTTGTAGTGATATATTTTTTTACTAAATTATAAAGCCCCTGTCAATAAATTTTATGAATCCACCGCTGTTTGTAAAATTACTAGTTAAAAAAATGTGCCTGATTTAATAGATCTAGTTTATATCTAAAGTCATGGAGAAACGCAAGAAATTAATGATAAATTTGAAAAGCAACATTTATGTTTATTGTTGTTTACCTATATGTCCTACTTATATTGAACTGTGGGATCTAACTTCAAATGTGTAATTAAAACGTGCAAATTGATTGAGGAACATAAGGTACTCAATTTGGGTTGTGCTTGGTAGTTTCATGAGACCTACTACCTTTATTCTTTCATCATATTACATATATATTGTTACGGTAACAAATATGAAAATTATGAATCTATCACATGTTTTTGTTACCTTCGTCATTATCATTATTGTTAGGGTTAAACAGTTATAAAAAAATGATTATACTAAGGGTAGATGTGATAAATTCATGATCTTAATTAAGTAAAATAAAATCAATATTATACCTATTCTTATTATGGATAGGTAGATGTAACCTAAATTTGGATGCCTACTCCCAACCAAACCTCCATGTTCATGTTCTCTTTTCATGTTTACTTTTGTAATATTTTCAGTTAAATTAAGGATTCTTTTAACAATAGTTTGGTATTGATTTATTCTTCTTTCTTTAAAAAGAAAGTTTGGTATTTTATTCTATTTCTTTGTTTTAAGAAACTTTATCATCATCACATAGTACAAGCTTTAGAAATAACTAAGTTTTTTTTCTTCTCTTTTTTACTCACCCACTCTTTGAGTGGTTTGATTTGCATTAGTTTGGTTACTTTATGATTTGTTTTCCCAAAATAATAATAACTTTTTATTAGGATAGAAGTAGAGAGACTTAAAGCAAACTACTTATTCTTATTATTAAAGAAACACATCTATATTCAATTCAGATTGAGTTTTTTTTTTCTTTTCAAAAAATGTTATTTAAACTTTTTCATTTCTCTTTTACTTATGAAATTTATAAAGAAAATTACTAAATATTCAATCTAATGGTCTATCATTGTCTATCGTAATCTATGATTGTATGATATTTTGCTATATTTGTAAATATTTTCAACAATTTTATCATCTAAAGCAATTTTCCTTCTTAAAGTAAAATTTTCGTTTTCTTTACTTTAATATTTGTAAGAACAAGATTTCTTAGTACAATCGGATGGAACTCCAATCTCTAGAAAAAAGAATATTATGTCAATTGTTACTGAGCTAGAGTCTTTTTTAGCACAAGAGCTCAAAATTTAAAAATATTTCTTAATACATTGTCGCCATGTGTCCAAGACGACGCGGAGCGGTCGATATCCTCAAAAGAGTTAGTTTTAAAAGAAAATAGGAGTTGCCACCAATTTTTTACGGTGTTATTGGACACCGAAATAAAGTAAACAATTTTTAAAAAAAATGGTATGCGAAAAATGGAGTTGAGTTTGGTAATAATAATAATAATAAGTAAAACAAAAAAAAACAGTAATAGCAATAAAATAAAAAGTAAAAAAATAGTAATAATAGAAAAACAATAATGATAACAGTAATAACGATAATAATGATAAAATTGCGTCTATCTCCCATTCTTTCTCTCTATATTTTAGGGAAAAGAAAATCAGCTCAACGTCTTTGAATTTTAAAAAAAGTAATGAAATAACGATAAATGAATTTTTTTAAAAAAATATTCTCCTTATGTCTTTTTCTTTCTTTCTTTCTTCCTATTTTTAGAGAATAAAAAGGTTATAAGATTTTTTAGAAACTAATGATAAAAGAAAAAAAAAAGTAGCAAAAAATAATAAAAAAATTCTTATACATTTTCTTTTTTTTTTCTCTCTCTATCTTTAAAAAAAAAGGAAAGAAAAATATATTCAAATTCCAAAAAAAGTGGTGCGGATACTTTGGAGTAAATCTTTACCAAATGCAACTTTCAATTAAGTTTATTTCAACATAGAATTGAGTTATTTAAAATAAAAAGAAGAAGAAAAAAGAGGAGTTGTTTAAGATAAAATGAAAAAAAAAAAAAGACGAAGACAGTGAGGTAATAAAATGAATAAGAAAAACTTTGTACAAATTTTCTTTTAATAATTTTTTTTTGTAAAGATTCTCTCAAAATTTTCTTTGAATTTTTTTTTCTACAAACTTTTTCTAAGGAAGTTTTTGTGTACAATTTTTTTTTCCATTTTTTTTTTCAAATGACAAAGGTCTCTATTTATAGACAAATTAGGAAAAATTAATTAATAAGAACAAAATCAAAATTGAATATTGTGTTAAAAAATAAATTTTACTTTTTTAAAAATAATAAAAATAAGATATTATGAGACTTTGTAAAAAATGAAAATGATTTATTATTTCTTTCAATAAATAGAGGAAAAGTTTTATTTAAAACAAATTAATTTCTTTTTTTTCTAAAATGAGTTAAAACGATTTTTTTTTTTAAATGAGTTAAAAAGATTTTATTAATTTCTTTTTTTCTTAAAATGGGTAGAAATAAGTTAAATTAGGTATTAATAAAGTAATATTTTTTCTAGAAAAAACAAATAAAATTTGATGTAATAAAAAAAATAAAAACGAATTTAGTTCTTTTTTTCTTTAAAGGATTAGATATACTTAAAAGAAAAAATATTATTATAAGAAAAAATATTCTTTTCTTTTAAAAAAATAATAAATGATCATTTTTATAAATAGAAAAATGAATTAAAATATATACAAGATATAGCAAAATTTTGGATTTTTATCGATGACTATTAATGATAGAATTTACTATAGGTTGTAAATATTTTGTAAAATTTGTTATTTTTAAAAATTCTCAAATAATAAAAAGATGTAGGATAAAATTAGGTGACTAGATAAAATTAGGTTGGTACGTACATCTATGTCTTTTTTATATATAGGCTTCACTAATCATTGAGAATTTAAGAAAAAGAAAACTAAATATCTAAATTTAGTTTGTTCAATAAATATAACTTTGAAAAATTACATACAAAAACATTTATACAAAAAACAGTCAATACACCTCTTTTTTTTTAATATTTCGAATATGGTAAATATGATAAGTAATTAGAAATATCACATAACTATCAGATAACTATTAAAGGGTTATTCGATAGTTATCAACTTTTAAATTTGCTACTTTTGTAAATTATAAAATGTAGTGACGTGGACCTTAATATGATAAAAAAATTGCTGGCTCCTAAAAGAAAATAATAATAAATAAAAAGAGAAGGTAAAGGTGGTTAAATTAGGTCTTTTTTAAAAAAAATTGGAAAGCACATATCAAAATTGAAGTGTGTAATTTCTTAAGTTTAGATGGAATGTATATCTTCAAACTAATAAGGAAGTATTTTTAAGAATATATTTATTAAGAATATAGTTAACTAAATTTGAACATTTAAAAAATAAAAGAAGTATATTAATAAGTGTAGAGATGAAAGGAAAATAGTATTTATAATAATTAACCTAAAATTAAATATACAATGGTCTTCTCATAAAAAGTTGATAGGTGAGCAAATATACAAACATCCAGTACACCAAGCTTTGATAATATCCCATGGTTGCACCCTGTGTTCAATTCAATTCCAATTTATTTCCAACAAAATAAAACAAAATCAGCTTTTCAATTCAATCAATAATCTTTCATTTATATTTATTTATACAAACAGCCAATTTTCCATTGGCTCTTATTACAATTTAATTTTCATGTTTAATTAATAAATAATAATAATAATAAATTACAAGTTTAATCCCGAAACTTGTGAGTTCGTGTCTAGAAAGTTTACAAACCAAGAAGGAATGTTTAATAGGTCTTTTCATCTAAATTAATCATATTTTCTCTCAATTTTTTATAATAATTTGTATGTCAATTTTAAAACATAAAAGCAAGTTTTTTATGAAATTAATTTTATAATATACTCGAAAAAAGAAATAACAAAGGAACAGAAACTTAAAAAAAAAGTCAAATGGTTACGGAAATTTATTGTTGTGAAATAGGTTTGTGACTTTATGAATAACATGTGATTAAAAAACCTTTTCAAGAAGACATAAACTTGAAATCTAAAATGGACCCATTAAACATTCTTCAAAGTTCATAAACTAGAAGGACACAAAGTTGAAAGTTCCAAAGAAGAAAGAAAGAAAGGAAACAAACAAACATCTAAGGATAGATTACCTTTGAATTTGTGGAAGCAGAAGAGGTAAGAGAAATAGAAGAAGGTGAGAAGGAAGAAGAAGAAGAAGGAGAGGAAGAGGAAGAGGAAGAAAATCCCTTAAAAGAAGAAAGTCCAACATTATAAACCATAGTTCCATCAGGTTGAAAGAGCCCATAATTCCTTTCAGAAGTAGGCCCAGGTTTCATATCTTCATTAAACAATGCAAACAGATAAATCTCAAGTCTCAAATTAGGTCTCAAAGGAGTTCCTTCATTCCTCATTTGTCTCCTCAACAAATTCCTATTATACTCAGCCGCATTCTCTAGACAAGCCCCTGTTTCATCAGAATCCCCTTTCGATGGCCAACCAGTTTCGGATATTCTTACTTCAATTCCACCGAAACCCATTTTCGCCATTGCGAAAAGAACAGCATCGGCTTGAGCATAAAGCATGTTGTCGTAACGAAGATTGGTGAATGGGTCGATCATTCCCGGGTTTGGGTTCAGTAAAACGTATTGTAGTGGGATGGAATCTGGGTTGTCTTTGTATGCAAAATATGGGTATGCGTTTATCCAAAATGGGGACTTTGTTGTTGAGAGGAATTGAAGGAATTGTGACATGATTTGGGTTATTTCTGGCTTGAAACTTCCGGCGGAGGGTGGGTAGGATTCTTGTAAAACGGCTAAGGAACTTGGGGTTGAGATTTTTATGGTGGTGTCTAAGCCTAGTTGGGTTAAGGCTGTGTGGATGCTTAACATGGCTGGGACTAGTGTTTCCATTAATGTCAAGTCGTCGTCTGTGAATACCTGTTGAATCACATCCTAAGTAAGTATCTACTGATCAAAAGCATAAATTATGAAATAGAACTCATATGCAGAGGATGAAATTCATACTTAAATATCTTTTCAAATTTGGACATCCAATTGAGAGAGACAAAAGCTTTTTTTTTTTTACCATGATAAAATTATTGTATAGTTTTTTATTTTGAAATTTATTGTTGTTTTCATATATTTAAATTTGGATTATGTTTTTCACCTTTGCTAAGAGGGAACAAATTTAAACTCGTTCTTTTTTATTTTTTAAAATTATGGTTTGGTTTTTGAAAATAGTTAGTAAATAAAAGAGAAATTCTCATATATATATATATATAGCAAAAAATTGAGAGTATTTACTTTAACATAAAACTTAAATAAACTAGAATCTGATAAATTTTGATATATGTTTTATAAAGAGTTGAATGGTTGTTATATTTAAAAATGTTTGTAAATAAAATAAAATAATGAAAAGTGGTGTGTGTATAAAGTATACATGGAACAAGAATTCATATTCTAATCCTTCAGAAGTTTAAAGTTAAGCAATATATAAATGAATGATGAGTAATGGAAAAAAGAGGTTGAAAAATGAGAAATAGGATATGGATAGGAGTTTTGAAATAGGGGAGGAGAGAGAAGGAGTAGTAAAGAAAGTACAAACCTCATTACCAACTGCAATTCCAGTGATTTTAGTTGCAGGAACAAAGGGCTTGATACGAGCAGTAACCCATTGGAGGGCTTGTTGAGGGTCCATAAGTTGGGCCAACATTTCATTTTCAACCGTCACAATAATCTCAACTTTAGAGTTAGCAAACGCCGACAATATCTCCGGATTGGTGTCATAGATTCTCACTTTTGTAATCCTCAATGCCGTCAACATATCCAAAACCTTATCAGGCGATGGTAAATTATTCCCAATCTGTCCGTAGTTTATCCCCAACGACGTAACTTCTCTTAAACCACCCCCAAACCCTAATCAAAATACAAAAACCCACAAATTATAAATTCTCCAAAATTCAAATTACAAATAAAATCATATGCATGGGTAATAGTAGTATTCAAAAAGGAAAAAGGGAATTATGTTAATATACCTGATAAAGAGAGGAGAAAGAGAAGAAGAATATGGAAGAACATGGCATAAAATTGAGAGAGAGAGAGAGAGAGAGAGAGATGATTTAGTTAGAGAAAGAAGAGGGAATTGAAATAATAATAATAATGATGAGAAAGAAAATAAAAGGAGAATTATTAGAGGGAATTCCTTTCTTTTCTTGGTTTGGTTTTTTTGGAATTGGGGTTTTGGTTTGCCTTGTGAAAATGAGCTTTATATATATATGTTTTAATTTATTATATAAGAATGGGGAATTTGGAGTGTAGTTGTCTTTACAGCCACGCCAATTCAAAAGCATATATTATACACCAATTTTTCTAATGTATTTAAATAATCATATGTCCGTCGTCAAAACTTTCTTCGCATAAAAGCAAAAGGGGGATACAAGGGAAATCCCATTTTGTGGTTAAATTATATATGAGGGGAAAAGAAACGAACCATATTTTATTAATTCAATATATTAAATATGGTACAGATTCTATTATATATATATATACACATAACTTTATGATATAAATTATAATCCAACTCGGATTCTGATCATCTCTGCCTCTACTTCACCACTACTTATTGCCTTTTGCATGCATCAAACCATATTCTATTCATATTCTTGCTTTTGTTTCTCTCTCTTTTACTCATAGCTTCATCCAAAAGGAAAATAAGCTCAACGTCAATAGGAGCCACATGTGTCTTTTCTTCTTTTTCTTTTCATTCATTGACCACATTCTGTGACCCTCCGAGTAAAAGAGGATCCAGTATATGAACTAACTCATATCATATTCATCAAACACAAAGATATTGATTAACGTCGTAGGTAAAAGTATGGTAATTTTACACAAGAGTTGGACAATATATATACCATACTATTATCGAGATAGACAAGGTTTTATTGTTTTTATTACTTACTGCCTATATCAATATGAATCTATTTTTTTAGGACTTATCAACTATTGGTAACTCCAAAATTAAGTGTGCGCTTAGTTTGAAAAACCATGATTCTATATATGTTGAGTGATTGACCTTTTGAAATTTTTTCGTAAAATAGCACAAATCAAAGAACGTAGTGTAGCACGAGTTTAAGAGAATGCACGGAGCCTTTAGATGATGTCAAATCCAAAATTTGAATCATTGACTTAGGGCATTTCACAATCTAACCATGACTTGGAAGAGTGGTTAAAATATTTTAACCCTTACAATTTAAAGCGTCAAAAAACTATATTGGAATTTTCATTCTAATTAACTGAACTCTACATGTATTGGTTAAAATGGTAAGTCCTATTAAATATATGTCAACAAGTTACATTAATTTAAGCTCATTAATAATTTTAACTAGTAAGTGTGGAATTTACTAGTGTGCCCTCCAAAGTCATTTTTTTTCCAAACAATATCCCAATGAGAAGACAACTCAATGGTATCATGTATCGTATATATCCTACTAAATCCCTTTCATCCTAAGGCCCCTGTAGCATCAACTCAAGGTGTGGTGATTGAAAAATAAAAGGCAAAAAGTAAGATCGTATCCTACTAAATCCCTTTCATCCTAAGGCTCCTATAGCTTCAACTCAAGGTGTGGTGATTGATAAAGAAAAGGCAAAAAGTGAGAGAGAGGTGCAAAAAGACAAGAACTTTACATCATACACATACATGAATACAATTAGGTGGGTCAAAGGAAGGGAAATAAAGTTAATTGTGTATAAGAATATACATAATTTTAGGTAAACAAACGTTATGAAAATATATATGAGACAAAGAGTGAGCTACTATAGTCCTAGATTATTATAGTTGGATTATGATAATTTATCTTTAGGGTGTAGATTCTATTTGTTTGGATTATAATGGTATATGTTTGGTGTGTAAACTATTTTAGTATATAATAAGAAAATAGTAAAAAATGTAACAAAGAGTAAGAAACTGATAAATATAAAATAGTAAAATTGGTAGCAAATAGTAAAAACTATAGCAAATGAGAAATTTTGACATAGTGTTTGTTATAGCTAATTAGAAACTTTTATATAAGATTTATTGTACCACATATTATAATCTTAATATAGTTGTTGCTGGAAAGACTCCCAGTCGAATATGTCTGATTTGGTAAGAAAACAAATTTCAAAATATAATCTCACTTGCCATAATGCTTGGTTATAACCCCACAAGCACTTAAAAAGTGAACATAGCATGTGTTTTTGTTTATTTTGGGTAAAAGAAAAAGACATTTAATTAAATTTGAATGGATCCTAATCCAATGGAACCATTCACTTCATTGTGATTCATCATTTCAACCTTTATACTCCTTGTTGCCTAACGTGCATGGATGACCCTACTCTTTCAAGAATTTTGTAGAAATATTCCTAACTAATTGAGAAAACAAAAACATATTTAAAAGTTAGATTTGTTTTGAAGTGATTAAAAGTATGTTTGTGTTAGAAATGTGATCGAAGCTAAATCTTATAATAGTTAAAAACGAGGATAAATAGTATGAAGGCATTTGAATGAAATCAAAATAAATTTAGAAAAAAATATGTTTCAAATGGACAGTCAATGATACCACCAATGTTATCGAACATATTACACAAGATAATGGTAAAAAAAAAAAACACCACTAGGCCGTCTTTTATCTTCAACTATCCAAATTATGTTTACACCAAATGCAACGTTGGACTTAATTATCATACTCACTCTTGGACGAGAGAGAGAGTGACCATGTGATTTCCTAAAACATAACATTCTTCCAAATGCAATCAATCAAAAGTGTTGTAATATAAGTTCATACAAACTCATGCATACATACGTAGTTGAAGAGACTTCTAAACTGAAAATAATGATTAAGTTAAATCACCACCAATGAAATACATATATATTGAAGAGAAAAGATAAGTGGAATATATGATTTGTATTTATTAGTTTTTTAGACTCTATTATTGGTAGATTTCTATAGATGACATCCCAATTGCTCTAGCCTCTAACACAAATACTTGTGAGTACTAACAGAATATATATAGATATATATATAATTGATAACTAAAATGTATACTACAAGAAAAATCCTCTACTACAACAATTATTTATATTACAAAATGGAGGAAGAAAAAGAAACTGTCACAAAAGGGAAAAAACACGTTTTTGATGGGAAAAGACAGAATTTTTCAGATAATACTTTTCGCAACAGTTATTTGATGTCATAGGATAAAAATAAAATAATAACAAAATCTCAAAACCTCCCCAAGCCTTTCTCATGTTGGCTTTTTGGCCCTTAATCTCAAATTTATTTATTTTAATTATTCAATTAATTTATGTTTTGATGATAACAAATCTGATTTTTTATTGATAATTTTATTAATTTGAATAAACCATATCATAGAGCTTGGAAAAATGATTCTAATGCCTCTTGAATCACCCAAATCGAAGTTCAAATGAAGAAAATATTGCTAAAAGAATTTTAACAGAAAAATACCTGAGATTGTGACGTGGCGACCAGCCACTTGGAGCAATGAAGGAGTAACAAATGTGGCTTTTTGTTATGTTTTATTGGCTTTTATAAAGAAAATGAATTTAAAAAGAAAATAATTTTAATATTATTATTTTTCCTTGTGTCTAACGACTAGTTTTTTAAAAGATGGTGAAGTTGCTTTATTGATTTCTTTTTAAACAAAGTATTTTGAAAAGACATATTATTATATTATTATTTGTATTGTGTCTAACGGCTAATTAAGTTTAAATCTCAACCATTCATTTTTCTTTTACTTATATCTAATGACCCAAATGATTTTGAATTTATCTTTCTTCTCTTTTTAAATACTTCACATTTACACAAGATCATAAAAAAAAAATCTTTACAATCCTCAAGCAAAGAAACCAACATTGTTATTCTCTCTAAAGCTTCCAATTTTTATTCTTTTCATCTTATTCTTGAGAGCTTCTTATTGTATTGTGAGGATTAAATTTGTGAGCTTCAAATTGTATACTCACTCTTTTAGAGAGTTTTCTTTTGTATGATTTAAAAACTTCAACATATTGTAACGGTTGGATCCTAACCCGTGGAAAGGATCGGGTTTGCTCTTGAACCCGAAAAAGGAGCAAGAATCGGTTCGGCTCAAATCCGTGGAAAGAGTCCAAAGAAGATTTTCAATCAAAATCCCAAGAGGTGCTTGGGAAAGTGGATGTAGGTTGAGTTTAACCGAACCACTATAAAATTACGGTGTCTTCTTCTCTAACTCTTTTCTAATTATTTTTTAATTTAATTTTAGTTACATATTCTTATTGGTTGAGTTTGATTGCATACTTCCATTCATATCTTTTTATCAATCTTGTTATTTAACAAAGTTTACAAAGTTCTTTATTTAAATTTTAGAAAATATCTAATTAGTTGATTTTACTTTTTATTTGTCAAAAAGTTTATTTAAACCCTATTCACCCGCTCTAGGGTTGCCATACCGATCCAACATCTCATGCTCTCATCCTCTCCGAAAACGGCTGCAGACCATCGAACAGCTCTGAATGCCGCTGAACGTCGTCGATCATATTCAAACAAACTCAACCGACCATCTATGAACGTGTTTGTCATTGGCTATCGTCGCCCATTGAACTCGCCCGCCGTTGCCCATCTCCTCAGCTTAGAGTTTTTTTCCTCTTTCTTTAACCAAAAAGAAATTTTGGCCCATGTAGTAATATTATGATTATGAATTAATGGACATTAATTTAGGAACCCAGTTATGATAACGATGATACTGATGAAATTTCTTCATTCATGTAACTAAAATCAAGTTTAGAAGACCCAAAAAAGAAAAAAAATGAAGACTTCTTTTTTTTTCACCACTTTGTTGACAAATTAAGAGGAATGAATGGATAGATCGGATGAGACTGACATGAGAAATCAAAGAGGAATTATAAGGGGAGAAAATGAACAAAAGAAAAAATGATTTTATGGAGAAAGGGATAGGAAAAAGAAAAGGAAAAACTTGAGGGAGGGAAAATGGAGGATTGCAACAATTTTAGATCAGGAAGGAGAAGGCAGCAGGGAGCTAATGCAAAGAATATGAGAAAGCCATTGTTAGAAAGGCTTGGATAGCGCAATCAGATGCTCAATATCAAACCAAAAGTTGGTTGGATAGCGCACATCAGCATACTCAAATATCAAATATGAAGTATTAGTGATAAAGTGAACTATCGTGTTTCTTTAGTAAATTATGGCAATGGTTGGATTTGGGGAACTTTATTACTAGAAGCAAAGAACAAGTAGCAAGATGGTTTTACCATTAAAGTTAGATAATTCACAAAACAACCAGAGACAAGTAGAAGCTTAAGATGACTATGAATTTTATTTTTTTAAAGAGGAGTCAAACTCTAATGTTTGTTTTGATAGATTAGTCATTCCATGTTATAAGAATTTGAAACTTGGAACTTAAACAGAAATATCAGAATGTTCGTGGATGAGAATGAGGGAAACCCAATATACAATTAGATTGGATTTGGACTATAGACTATGGTTATGCATTTATTAGCAACTGGTAAATCTTATGATTTTTCTTTTAAAGCATATGCAGTTTCACTGGTAACTCGGTATAACAGGGGAGCTAATGTGAAGAATATGAGAAAATGAAGGAAAAAGTTGTGAAGAACATGAGAAAGCCATTGTTACATGGGGAGCTAATGTTTGGAATTTTGACAAAAGGAGAATAAGGTGAGTGTGACTTTCATAGGATACTTTGTGCTGCTATTTTATGCATAATCTTGACATGCTTTCTTATAATTTTTCCTTGATTTTCTGGTCTGTGATTTCAGTTCAAATAACTCAAATTAAAGTAAAATGGAAGATATACATTAATTGATGGTTTATACTAAGCTAGTTGATCTTTTTGCACATTGTTTTGAAAATTATAAATTGAGAGAAGTAAATGTGATTTTGCATACTATAGTGGTACATCCAAGAATTTAAATTCCTTCCTTGTATGTTATACTCTTTTTCTAAACTTCCACGATTCACATTTCTTTTCCATATAATTACAAAAAATTTCAACTTATCTCTTTCATCATTTACTTTTCTTACTCTATGGATAAATCAACACATTATGTAGAAGAAAGATTCAACTAACAAACTTATTTAATTCATATTCTTCAGGAAAACTCAAATAAAACATTTAGAACAATAAGGGATAGAGAGAAAAGAAGAAATTGAAAAAACTTGTTCATTGTTTCATTACCTTTTTTTTATAAACATTTACTGAATGTGACCATTAGTAGCAACACGTTGTTTTACGCTTATTGAAATATCACAGCACAGGATCATAAGTTTGTTCATGGCTTCAATATACAATGAATTGATTCTAATGGCTTGAGTACACTTTGGAACAAGTCTCTTTTATGCCACCAATGGACCATTCTCTTTGAAGATCTTCTGCTGTGAGAATTGATAAGCTTTTTGAATATTTGATTGAATTTCATGGTAATACTCCACACAATGCTCAAAACTTTTATTTTCCTAAAGATAACTCTCATTCTTACTTATTTTGTAGAAGGTATCAAGGTATCAAGGAATTTTTAACTGGCTAACAAATTGTTTTTGTAATATTGGTCATTTTTATGATTTAATGAGTGGATTCCTTCAGCTTTATTGTAATGAAATGAAAGTAGTCGATATTTCTTGAGAAATTATTCAATTAGGCCGCCATGATGTAGTTGCTAATTTTTTACTATTGAAAAGATTCTTGAAGTTATATTTTGTAGTTGATAATTATTTAGTAGTTATTAAGTGGCAAACAAAATTTTCAACTTTCATCATACATGACTCCCCTCAAGCAATAAGGTTAGATTTCTTTTTTACTAATGACTCTATTCTAATCAACAATTTTGATTTGTTGAAGTGTTTAGAATTTTTAAACATTTGTTTTCCTTATCAAAGGTTCTAAAAATTTCTAATTGAATTTGTTGACTAGGGCTTGTTGAAGTGATAGTTCCAAGTCTGTGACTCTTCATCGGCCCTGATTTTGGTACCTTGTTTCATGTATATTTTTTGTCTGCATTCAATTTTTGTTGCTTTTGTTAGGTAGTTTAGTGAAATCTAGTAAGGCTTTATTCATTGTAGAGACTGTAGAGAAATAACAAATCTTTGACATTCTTTTCAATAAATCACATGTGCAAACAATCATAGTTTGAACGACTATTTAAAGCTATATTCTAATATATGATGTGCTCCAATTTTAAGCTTGACTTAGAAAAGTATTGTACTTAGATAAAGTTGAAGATTGAGATGGTGGAAATTCTTGTGTGATGCTGTTCGTGTTTCAATTATGGTATGTGGTTCCTATAACAATAAACAATTTTACATTCTTTTGATTGCATTATTATTTTCGGGTTTATTGTAGAAACCATGTTTAGTACTTGATATGTGGTTCCTATATAATAATCAGTTCTGGTATGTGGTTCTTATAATAATCAGCAATCATGTTTAGTACTTGATAAACATCAGTCGCAATAACTTAATACCAACTTCGGTTTATTAAAAAGATAACTAGTTTGTTTTGTATAATATATTTTAATATATATGTCTACACGAGTATGGAATATGCAACCATTCTTTGCAATGTGGTCTTGGCAGCTGCTGAATTATACGATTTCGATGATGAAAGGGTAAATGCAATTGTATTAGAATCTTGTAAATCACTTATACGATTTCGATGATGAAAGGGTAAATGCAATTGTATTAGATTCTTGTAAATCACTTATACGATTTCTCTTAATCTCTTGTTGTTCACAGCAACAAATTTTATGTTGTTTGGATATTAACCAAGTTGGATGCGAGCGAGCCTTCTCTGATACTTTAGCTTAAGCGTGCATTCAAATTCTTGCATTAATGGCTGGAGAAGTTTGTTTTGTTTGAAAAATTCTTTCCGGGGAAGTGGATTCTAACTTCAATTTGGACATATCCTTTTGATCATTTTTGTTGCTAACATGTTTCTAAATTGTTTTGTTTGGGAAATTCTTAGGGGGAAATCGACTTTGCCTTCTATTTGTACATGCTCTTTTGATCTTTTATGTTAATAACATGTTTTAAAATTGGAGCTTCTGTATTTTGTTATGTCACTTGTTTATTGATTAATGGTAATTTGTTGTATCAAGTCTACCCTAATTTATTGGCTTATTTGATGAGGTTATTGATTTTTCTTCCCCTCTATTTTATTTCTTCAAGTTAAACTAATGAATAATGAATCTCATTTCTGAAAGAGCTAGTTTGGAAAATGGGATTGCACTCTACACATGTGTCCTCTCTAAAATTTTTATTTATTTATGAGTGTTCTATGCATGATATCCAATAGGGGTCCACCAAGTGTCGGAGTGATTAAGTATTTTCAAATTCTTTTTGGCATGGACTCTCCTTTGTACCTCATTTTTCCCGGTCATTGGATTGATCGAATCTCATTTTTGTATATTGGGTTGATTGAAGTTTTTTATTAGCTAGTTTATATTATTTTATGTTTTTGAAACATCAAGATGAATTAGGCTCAATTGGATTTAGTAATATACGTAATGTGCAACTTTGTATATTCGTTTTTCTTTCATTTATTTTAAATTAATGATTTTTGTCCACATATACACCTATATCAGATCCTGATGCAAGAGGATACTTTGATTTACTAGTTAAGGTATATTTTCCCTCATCGTCTTTTAGAGTTTTTAAATCGAGAGAAAAAAATAATTAATTTGATCATGGCATTGGAGAAGGTTAAAGTGGTTGGTGTTTTGTGTTCTTTACGGCAAGAGTTACGGTCCATTTTGCTGGCCAGATGAAGAGATTTTTTACTAAACTAGGAGTCCGTTTCAAGGCTATTGAATCGGACACTGAGAGTATGTAAACCATACTAGTTATGATGGTATTTATGCTAGTTTTGATTAAGGGTTGTAATTCTATACCTGTAAATTGTTCAAACTTTATTGAAAATGTACGAATATTACAAAGTGTATTATAGTGTATATATATTAAAGTGTTGATCATTTGTTTCTATATGGGTGTTATGTATTATAACATTATTGTTGTTCAAATGGTTCGTGTATGGCGGAGCGACGAGGAGAACAGGAAAAAACTATAGTAATGGAAGAAATTTGCAACAGAAAATAAATGTCATAATATATGAATTCGTTACAGTTCATAATTGTCGTCAATATTAAAACAATGACATTTTCAAATTTGATAACTATTTTTGTTTCTTGTTTCTTGAAAAAAAAGAAATAGAAACAGAACATATAACTGTTTCTTATTTCCTTTATTTTTTATTTTATTCATGTTATTTTATTCACGTCTATTTCAATTAAACATTACACCACTCATTTTTATCAAACCTATATAGGATGGTCTAATAATCTTATGAAGATCAAGATGAAGATTGAGATCTGAAGGACATAGTCGGCAAAGTGAAAGACGAAAATCCACGATGAAGAGGAGAACTGAAATCCACAGCGAAGAGGAAGACAAAGACCTACGACGAAAACCCACAAATTCAGCGAAAACCTAGATACGTGTGAAGAGGAAGAGAAAACCTAGATCCGGTGAAGAGAAAGACGTCGTGTAGAGGAAGACGATGGTTATTTGGGGAAGATGATGAAGATAAGAGGAAAAAAAAAGGAAATCACGTGGAGAGAAGTTATTTGAGGAAGAAGATGAAAATAAGAGGAAGAAAAATGAAATCGCAATGGGAAACGGAAAAAGAAAAAAGGAAATAGAAAAATAATTGAGAAAAAGAAAAAAGAAACCAATAAAAATAATTGAGAAAAAGAAAAAGAAAACCGATAAAGAAAATTGAGAAAAAATGAACCGAGTAGAAATAATTGAGACGAATAAACTATTTTTTTTCCTAATAATTCCTCCTATACTGAAAAATGTTTCTACTCTTTTTTCAAAATGAAAAACGAAAAACATTACTAAATATCTCTGTTTTTTAAAATATGAAAATAGAAACATTAAACAGAGAACAAGAACATACACCGAATTGCGGAATTGGTGTGGGATATTTAGATATTGAATATGAGTGTGGCGTGGGTTGTTGTTATGAAGGTTGAAAGAAGAGGGCTAGGGGAGAAGGGGGTGTACGTGGGGATGAAAAGGATTGGGATACTTAGGTGAATTAATTAGGGGTTTTGAAAAGTAATTTTAGGTAAAACTAAAATGGCACATAAATTAAGGAAATCTTTGAGATTCCTTCCTTAAAATTTGGTATTCATTGTAGGAAGGTAATTCACCTATAATATTTGTGTAATTAAGAAGTAAACTTAGATATTGTTGTAAATAATAGAAAAAAATTCAATACAAATGTAATATAGTGTCATTATTAAGGCCGTATGGGCTGTGAGCCCAACCCAATTTGCCTCGTAAACTGTCTAAGCATTTGGGCCAACAATATGGCCCAATAGTGCCTTACTTTGCCCAATTAAACCACCCTTGTTTACTATTCTTTTCAAATTATCTCAAGTAAACAAAATTTAAAGTTAAATATTAATATAAAGCTCATGCTTCATGAAACATAAATCTACTTGGATCATTATAATATTTTACATGAATTTGGTGCTAATTTATCATTGACTTTCTATGCTACAATCTAAAATTGGAAACAAGGAAAATCTAAGGACTTATTTCTTAAAATTAACATAAAAATAGTATATAAAATAATTCTTTGAGTTCAAATAAAGTGGATTTACATTGGTCTAAAGTATTTGTGTTTATGTAGCTTGAGCTTGGCCATTCAATACCTATTTTTCTAGTTTTGAAGCTTAGCTAAATTGAAAAGATTATTAACAAATGTGTTGATACACGAGCTTAATTTTAGAAATTGAAAAAGAAAAAAAAAACACAAAATCAGTATTATCACTACTTTTGTTTCTATCTGTTTCACTCTTAATTGACAATTCAAAATATACCATTTGCACTTTGCCCATTAGAAAATTTTCAATATTGATTAATATAATTTTAAAATATTTACTATTATAATATTTTTTTAACAAAATTTAACCTTCAACTTAAAAGATTTGTTCTTACATAAGTAGATACAAGTTTTTTTTTTTGGTTTATGAATTAACGGCAGAAAGCCTATAAAATTGTTTTGAAACAAACTTTCAACTACATCAAACTTTTCAAACCTAAAAGTATAATTAAAATCAATGTTTCAAGTTCAACGATATTTAAGGATGGTGAGAGATTAAAATAAGATCAAAGAAAAAAGGAATATAGAGCTTGCTTTAGTTAAGATGAGGTACGTGAATGAACTTATAACACATCGTAATATTAAAGTATGATTAAGAAAAAGTCTACAAAATTGATAGCTACTCCTTGTCCCAACACAATGAACATTTCTTTTGAGTGACTTACGAACTACAAAAACCTCAAACTTAATTGAATAACGTTTAGTATGCGGGTTTGAACAAAAACAAGGTAAAAAAAAAAAAGAGCAAATAAGAATGTGTTTGCAAATGCTCATGCATGATCTTAAATTTTTATTCATATGTCGATATTTCTATTAATATTTTCACGTGTTCATTTTCGACACGAGGGATGAGTTAATTGATGTTTCCATTACATAGTATAAAAACCCATAAAACACAAAAAAAATAAATTAATACAAATAATAGACATGTTAACTTATTTGAAAAGAATAAAATATTTATTATTAATTAAATTTTATTGTTTAAACTTTTTAGAAATGTGCATCGAAACTGACATTTTATCGATATTACTAAAAAAATTAAAAAAAATTAAAAAAAATCTAGTGAAACCAACATTTTATCAATATTACTATAAAATTAAGACATCGATATTTTTGTCGATATTAATATTTTAAACCTATGTTGCATGAGATGTTTGAAATGGGACGGCTATTAGATGCATGACAATAATCGTTACCTTTTTATCCATGTATATGACATTAACAAAAGACTATGATCGATAAAATTGGATTTGTACATTTACAGTCATTTTCTAAAATGAAAACTAATAAAAAAAAGAAAAGGAAAAAGAGAGAAAAAAAAGAAAAAAGATAGGAAGGAATTAGAAGGGGAATTAAGAAAAGAGTGTTATTGGTTGTGTGTGTGTGTGGGTTTGGGGCAGAAGGGTCGGGTGTGGGTGTGGGTGTGGGTGTGGGCGAAATCAATCAATCTTCATCAATTTTGTGCTCAAAATTTGTTCTTTCACTGGACAATGCCCTCCTTCTCTTGATCACTTTCATGTCTCTCCCCACCAAACGCTCTGCTACCGCCACCGCCAACGCCAACGCCAACACCAACACCAACACCGCCGCCACCTCCTTTCTCTCTTCTTCTTCTTCTTCACCCACTTCCACCCCCCCTTCCTCTATCTCTTCCCCTCCTATGAAGAAAACCAAATCCCAACCACTTGACCCCAACAAAAACGGACTCCACCACCACGATGACCCCGATTTCGACCCTTCTTCTATGCCCCTTGATGACGAAGATCTCAAACCACCCCATCACTCCCCTCTCATTGGCGCTAGCCGCTCCGTAGCTACCAATTTGTCCCGTAAGAAAGCCACTCCCCCTCAGCCTGCTAAGAAACTCGTTATCAAGCTTCTCAAAGGTTTCTTCTTTCCATTTCTACCTTCCTTTTCAAGGGTTTCTATTTTTTTTTTTTTTTTTTAAATTTTCTCGTTAGGTTTTGTTTTGTTGATTCTATTGTTCTTTCTGACTGCTTTGTTTAATTTGGGGGTTTTCGTGTTGATTGTTGTTTTCGTGTTCTTGTTTTGAATTAAGCTTTAACTGAACATGGGCACTCGGGATTATTTCGATTTCTTATGTTTTCTGCACCACTTTTACCGGATTACTTGGAATTGAGCTCTACTTAGACATTTTTTCTGCTGATTGCTCGGTTCTACACTGGCATTTATATTTTCACGTGGGTTAAAACTCCTGACTAATGATTTAACAAGTTTCTGATACGACTGTCATTACAGTAGCTCTGCCCGGATCAGGAAATGTCATTTACTGTAATGGGAGATTAAGAGGAGTACTCTGCATTTAGAATTGGGAAAGTTCATTTGTTCATCTACGGATAGAATCTATAGTCAGGAATGTACAATCTTATACCATGGTCTCAATTTAGTTAATGGCGATGGAAGATTTTTAGTCATCTGCCAAAAATTGACTGCGTTAAAGCAAATGTACTTTCAACTTGGTATTATAACAGTGAGGCCACATCTGTACTCTCGTGTAGATATTATCAACAGTTGTGAATATGTGTGTGAATTATGTAGCCTCAGTTCAACTGATATCTCGTGTTGAAAGTGGTTTACAATATCTCATTTTCCGTTTTCTCTATGAAGCAAAACCGACACTCCCTGCTAATTTTGAGGAGGATACATGGGCAAAGTTGAAATCAGCCATATGTGCCATATTCTTGAAGCAACCTAATTCTTGTGATTTGGAGAAGCTTTATCAGGTAAAATTTATTATTCTTGTTTTTTTTCTCTCTCTCCACTTATTTGATAAAAGAAGATAGAGTGTCTGATTCTTTTTCCTTCTGTTTATCCGTATCTGAGGTCTTTCAACCAATTGATGTATTATATGCAGGCTGTTAACGATCTTTGCTTGCACAAAATGGGTGGTAACCTTTATCGGCGAATCGAAAAGGAGTGTGAAGTACACATATCTGCAGCATTGCAGTCTTTGGTTGGGCAAAGCCCAGATTTGGTGGTTTTCTTGGCATATGTTGAGAAATGCTGGCAAGATTTTTGTGATCAGATGTTGATGATTCGTGGCATTGCCCTGTATCTTGACAGGACTTATGTCAAACAAACACCAAGTGTGTGCTCATTATGGGACATGGGGTTGCAACTTTTCAGAAAGCATTTATCTTTATCTTCAGAGGTTGAGCACAAAACTGTTACTGGGCTATTAAGAATGATCGAGAAAGAAAGGTAAATTTCTATTCTGACGATGCAATAGTTTTATTAAGTATAGTTGAGATTGCATTTGCACTTTGCATTGCATTTTATTTATTTATTTTTTCGGAACTAATTTAGGATTGTGATTTGTAATGAATTTTTTTGGGGACAAAAATCACACCATTTCATTAATTGATAAAATAGATGTACTAATGAAAACCTATTGGATATTTACAAAAAACATCTTCAATGTGACATGAGAGTAGATAAGCTGTAGCTACAAAATGGTGAATCAATTGACAACATGTAAGAGCTATAAAAGTATCCAAAGAAATAGAAGATTCAAGATCTTGGTCAGTGTCTACAAAGATGCGTGAATTCCGATCAATCAAAAGAGACCATAAGAAAGCTTGAATGCAATGGTGCCAAAGAATCTCCTTTGATTGTCCAACTAGAATGATATTTATTAAGAGACCACATTATTGCTGGCTACAGCAATCTTCCAGCCAAACTCCACATTATTAAATACCAGAATGATTTGGCAGAAGAAACACGATAGAAAAAGGTGGCTGCAAGAGAATTCTCATACACTTTTTGAGTTAACAATATTAGCGGTCAAGGTATTTGTTGATGAAGAAGCTTGTTTGCAAGAACTTGTTACCATTCTTTGGTTTATTTAAATGGTTTAAGACTATGATCTATTGACAGAAATGGTTATGACAGATTCTGGTTTAGGTTTATGTGCTTTGGAATGAGGATTGACAAGCAATTATGGGACTCTTTTCTTTTTATACACATTTTAGTCCATTTATATACACATTTGGAGTAAGAAGCTCCTTTCATTAATTTTGTGAAAATGAATCAAAGTGATCCCCTGCTAATTGAGAATTTTAAAAAGGACAAGGACACAGCAAGAAATGCTCTAGAAGGATTATCATTGAAGCATGCGATATGGTTGGGCCAACGATTACCTCCTAACCTCTGTCATTGCCTTGAATGATCTGGTTCCTTTCTAGCCATAGGCCAGCCATGGCCTTAAATGCTTTCAGCCACAAAATTATCCATTTCTGAACAGGATTGCCCCACCTAATAATTGGAGAAGGTTTTCATCTCCGCTTTTGTGCCATACTTTTCTGAATCAATCTTGTTCCCTTTGTTCTTCACATGCCATTGAGTTCCTCTATATATGTCTCTAGTCTTTTTCCTTGTTAGAAAGTGACATATTTAGATGTTCTCGTATTTGGATTACACCATTTCAGCAAACACAGCAATGAAAGGGCAGTTACTCCATACTTTGCTTTGTGTCTTGGTATTTCTAAGCTTCTACAATAGTTTGGACTTTGGTCTTCCTTTGATTTGTGGGTATATTTGAATCAAATATTGAATGCTAACAGAACTATATAGAAAATGCCTTACCGATCAATATCTTTGTGAAATGTTGTTTTCCTCATTGAGTCATTCACCTTTGGGCTCTTCTCCTTACATGAATTTTCAATTTATGGATCAGACACCAGATATGATGTGCTTTTTTAATCTTTGTAAATGGAAGATGAATCCTTGGCACCGTAGATTCCAATAAATGGATATGCCTTGTTGTATTGTAAACTATCATGGTATTAGATGAGTTTTTTTCTAAGTCATGGAGTTGATATTTATTGGTAAGGTCAAGTTTTTGTATATGATTCTTTTTTGTTTGAAACTCAATGGGGCCGTTTGGGGCTGGGGCAAAGATTATCTAGGACTACAATAACCACCTTTTGCTACGGCAAATACTATTAACTAACTATAGTAAACACTATTTCAAAACTCCCAATTTGTTACAATATTTACTATTGGACATTGATCATTTTTTTATTCTTTGCTACTGTTTGCTATTTCCTTATCAAACTAAAATAGTCTACACACCAGACACATACTATTATAACCCAAACTAAAATAATCTACACCAAAAAACAAACTATTCTAATCAAACTATAATAACCTAGAACTATAATAACTCACTCCTTGCCCCAAGCACCCCAATGTGTCTATGGGATATACTCTTGGATAGTTGTTTGGGGACTAAACTTTGGTGGAATGATCCAAAATATGTTTGATTGTTGAAAATTTTATATTTCTAACACATTATTCATTACTTATCAGTAATCCTTTAGATGTGGAGCGCTCTTGGATGGTACCTTGAGGGACAAGAGGGAGCCCTAAAAGTGGAGCTTTTCGACATGTTTAGAAAATGAAGTATCAGTTGGGGTCAAAAGATTAAAATCAAATGGGCTAAGGAAGGAGATTGTGACACCACCTTCTTCCATAGAGTGGTTAGTGGAAGAAGGAATAAGAATCGTATACGTCCTTTGATCTTGGAAAATGGGGAGAGTACTAGGAATGATAAGGAGGTTGAGGAGGAGGTTCTATCAACTTTCTCCGAGTTGTTTAACTTGGTGGTTTGGGCCAAGAAGTTTGTTGATGGTCTTGAGTGGAGTCCCATTTCTTTTGGGAGGATGAGGAGTTGGTGGTCCCTTTCACTTTGGATGAAATTAAGGAGGGCGGTTTTTGGTTGTGGTTGAAGCAAATCCTCGGGACCAAATGACTTTACTATGGCTTTTTTCCTAGATAATTTGGATTTGGTTAAGGGAGAGTTGCAAGGTGTTTTTAAAGAGATTTTTCAGAGAGGCATCTTGAATCGTACTTTGGTGGGAACTTTTGTGTACCTGATTCCTAAGAAGAAGAATGCGAGTAAGGTGAAGGAGTTCAGACCCATTAGTTCTATCATGAGTGTCTATAAGATTTTGGTTAAGGTCCTTGCAAATGGTCTTAGGAGAGTGCTTTCTTTGACTACTGCAGAGTCGGCGTGCTTTCTTAGGCTGACTTGCAAATTCTTGACTGGGCTTTAATAGCCAATGAAACCATTGAGGACTACAGAGCTAATAAGGAGGGTATTTTCTTCAAACTTGTCTTGAAAAGGCTCATGTCTAGTTGACTGGGACTAAGGTAAAGGAGAAGGAAGGATTTGGATATAAATGGAGAATGTGGATATGCGGTTGTGTTAGAAATGTAAACTACTCTGCCCTAATTAAGGGAGCCCCTCAGGGATCGTCAAACTTCTAGAGGCTTAAGACAAGGGGATCATTTATCCCTCTTCTTGTTCTTAATTGTTGTGGATATCTTAGCCGTCTCATTTTCAGTGGGGTGGAAGGAAATATCAGAGTCTTTTAGGGTTGGTTGTAACGAGTCTCCAATTTGCTGATGATACAATGTTTTGTTTAGGCTGTGAGAACTTCTTGCCCCTTCACCATATGGTGGGGTTTTGTTTTGAGGCCATGCCTGGGCTTAAAATAATAGAAGCAAGTGCCAAATCTTGGGTATCAACTGTGATCAGGATAAATTTGGAAGGTGGACAAGTATGATTGGTTGTAAGGTTGAATACCCTTCCTGTTATTTTGGCCTTCCTCTGGAGGGTAACCCAAGGGCCTTGTCGTTTTGGAGACTCCATTTTTGTGAAGATCCATAAAAGGCTTGCTTTTGGAAGAAAGGTTACTTATCCAAACGGGTAGACTTAACTTGGTCAAATCTATGTTGAGTGGTATTCCAATTTGTAGTCTATCACTGTTTAGAGGTCCTAGCTTAGTCTGCAAAAGCCTTGAAAAGTACATGAGAGACTTTCTTTGGGAAGGGGTGGATGAAGGAAAGGGTTCTCATTTGGTTAGCTGGGAGGTTGTTGGGCACTCTGTGAACTTAGTTGGTCAGAGATTGAAAGTTAAGGCTCAGTAACAAAGCTTTGTCCGTTAAGAGCTTTAGTGTTTTGTCCTTGAATTTGAATCTTTGTAGCATAGGATCATTGTGAGTAAGCATAGCATTCATCTCTTTGATTGGGTGGCGAAAGGGGTTAAAGGCACACACCGGAATCCTAGGAAAGATATTGCGTTTGAGCTTCCCTCCTCCCTTTTGGTTAGATAAATTGTGGGGATGTTAAGGATGTGTATTTTTGGGAAGATCAGTGGGTGGGGGATAGCCCCTTTTGCTCTACGTTTCCTCATCTCTATCATTTGTTTTCCTTTAAAAAATTGTCTGATCTCTGACTTGTTGGTTTGGTCAGGAGTTCTGTGTCCTTTTCTTTTGGTTTCCATCGTCATTCATCCATTTTAGGGAGGGGAGAAAGGATGTTCATGTAAGGATTTTCTTGTAATATTTCTTTAGGTTGCTGCTAGATCCTGTTCCTATTATTGAGTTGGTCTTTGATGTGGTCTGGAGAATTAAGATACCAAAGAAAATCAAGTTCTTTACTTGGTCGTGTGTACACTTTGGATAGGCTTGCTAGGAAGATGGTCCGTTAAGGGGTCCTTTATGCTGTATTCTCTATCGGGAGGCAGAGGAAAACCAGAATCATCTTCTTTGTTGCTGCTTGTATGTGAGGTCTGGATTTGTTTCATACAGGAGTTTGCCGTTCAGATTGTTGGCAAGAGGGATATTCGTGTGACGATCGAGGAGTTCCTCCTCTGTTTGCTTTTCAAAGAGAGATGTTGTTTGTTGTGGCTTGCTGGTGTATGTGCTGAGTTGTGGGACATTTGGGGGGAGAGAAACAATAGGGTGTTTAGAAGTTTGGAGGACCCTTGTGAGATTTGGTCTTTAGTGAGATTTCATGTTTTGGTTTGGGCTTCGGTTTTCGAAGCTTTTTGTAACTATTCATTAGGTAATATTTTGCTTATTTGGAAACCCTTCTTTAGGAGGGTTGCTTTTGTGGGCTTGTATATATATATATCTCTATGCCCTTATATTATTTCATTCTTTCTGAATGAAGTTGTTGATGCTATCAAAAATCAATAACCCTGATACCAGTGAATCTTCTTCTTGGCGATTATAATTATTTGGTTTGGTTCTTGTTTATTGTATTATTATTATTACCATTGTTATTATTATTATTATTATTATCATTATCATTATTATTATTATCATTATCATTATTATTATTATTATTATTATTGTTGTTGTTGTTGTTATTTAATACTGACACAATTATTAATGGCCTGTAATTCAAACCAGACATTACATGTTTGTATGTGTAGATTGGTTTATAATGGAATTTTGTGCTTTGCTCTTTTCCACCGTGTAAGAATTTCATACAACTTTTATATTAAAAAACAAAAGGAATTTCATAAAACTACACAAGCGAATTTTACTGATGGCTGAAATTATGAAATAAAATATAAAGTTTATTTTTAATTTTTATATATTGGTTTATTTGCTAGATTATTTCATATTAAAAGATTCTTATCTATTTATTATGTAAAATATTTGATTAACATGGATCTTTTATTGGTCTTTTAGGCTAGGTGAAGCAATTAATCGGACTCTCCTAAACCACCTCTTGAAGATGTTTACCGCACTAGGAATTTACTCAGAAAGCTTTGAAAAGCCATTCCTTGAATACACTTCTGAG
Organism: Cucumis sativus; assembly: GCF_000004075.3. Taxonomy (NCBI): domain Eukaryota; kingdom Viridiplantae; phylum Streptophyta; class Magnoliopsida; order Cucurbitales; family Cucurbitaceae; genus Cucumis; species Cucumis sativus. Next base: position 19,374,136 of record NC_026655.2, on the reverse strand, counting down.
TTTTATGCTGCTGAAGGCATGAAACACATGCAGCAGTCAGATGTTTCAGAATATTTAAAGCATGCAGAGGTGTGGACACTTGTTTGTTTGTTTGTTTTTGTTATTTTTTAAAAAAATTATTTTCTAATGGACAACCGAAGCTTTATTATGAAAAAAATAAAGAACACATGGACGTACAAAATCGAGCTCACACATAAGGGTGACACCTATGAAAAAAAGCCATCCATTCTAACGGAATAAAACCTTGAATATCATAGTTAGTGAAGAAACGGCTTGGTAGATTCCTTGTACAAACGAGGTTGCATACGGTGTCCATTGAATAACAGTATGTTAATCTTCCTTGTTTTGTTAACTAATCATCCATTTATGTTAATTCTAGTTCTTGACCTGTTATTTCAGGGAAGGTTGCAGGCAGAGCAAGATAGATGTTTGCACTATCTTGATTCAAGTACAAGAAAGCCATTGATAGCAACTACAGAAAGACAACTCCTTGAACGTCATATATCTGCAATTCTTGATAAGGTTCCATTATAACTCAGATTTATAATCTATCATAAGTTCTTGTTCTTCCATATTGTTTTCTAGCATAAGTCCAATATTTATTTAGGATTCTTTTTGGCTTTAGGGATTTACATTGCTGATGGATGGCAACCGTATGGGAGATCTTCTGAGAATGTACACGCTTATATCAAGAGTCAATGCCCTTGAATCACTAAGACAAGCCCTTAGCTCATATATACGAAGAACTGGGCAAAATATTGTCATGGATGATGAGAAGGACAAAGATATGGTCTCATCCCTTTTAGAATTCAAGGCTTCTCTGGATACAATATGGGAAGAAAGCTTTTCAAAGAATGAAGCTTTTTGCAATACAATAAAGGATGCATTTGAACATCTTATTAATCTTCGTCAGGTACCATTCTCTTCATATTTATTTTCTTGTTTTCTTTTTAGAGTTTTCCCATTTAATTGTTGCAGGTAATTAAAATAAGAGGTGGACATGCATTCTTAAACTGCAGGTTAATTGAAATAATAACCCTGTAATTTGTAATATTCTATCTGGTGTGCTCTATCACCATTGTTTAAAAATGTATAACTAGTGACGTTGAAAGTGAGACAGGACCACCCTTCATTAAGAGAAAATTAAGAATTAACGTTTCAGCTTGTTGAATGAAGAATAAAGTGGAAGAAGCAACACTATTTGGTCAGCTAAGTGTTATAAGCATGATTAACAGGAGTTTAACTTCTTTTCGCCAGATGTAATGTGGTCAATTTTGGACTTTCTTCTTGTTCATAAACTGTAAAACAATGGGCCTAACATGCATCAATGTTATTTAATTCTGCTGAGCTATATTACTTTTAAGACCTAGATTCAGTTGCCTCATCAACTTTTCATGTCTTAACATGCATTTAATATTTTTTATTTACTAGCTCACTTGTGTTCAGCTATGTGATCTAACAGCATAAAATTTTCTTTCTTTCTGTAGAATCGCCCAGCTGAATTGATTGCTAAGTTTCTGGATGAAAAGCTCCGTGCTGGAAATAAGGGTACTTCTGAAGAAGAATTGGAGGGTACACTAGACAAAGTGTTGGTTCTGTTCAGGTTTATTCAGGTAGTTATCATTGTTAGGAATGTGTCATGGGAGATCTAATTGATCCAGAATTAGTTTTTCTTGAATTTTCATTTCATTTCACCGTAGCTTAAGTTCATTTATGTTTGACATGGAGTAACAAATCTTATTGCCTTGCTTCATTTTGTTTGTTGTAGGGCAAGGATGTGTTTGAAGCCTTTTACAAGAAGGATCTTGCAAAGAGGTTACTTCTAGGAAAGAGTGCTTCCATTGATGCAGAAAAGTCAATGATTTCCAAAGTCAGAGATAAATTTCTCTTATTTTAATTTTCAATAGTGATTCTTGTACATTGCTCACTAATTGTGCCAACAAGTTCTTAACCGGTTCTTTGTCTCACAGATGATTTAATGAAACTAACTAGTTCTGTTAGCTTTATTACAGCTGAAGACAGAGTGTGGTAGTCAGTTTACGAACAAACTTGAAGGAATGTTTAAGGTATAAAATTTTTCCAGCAATAGTGAATTGTGGTTAGTTATGAAGATTTGATTTCATTTGACATCAAATGGCATCCTTGCTCCTAGTTTTTATTTTTAGGCTGCATTTGGGACTTATTGAATCTCTTATAAAAATTGGTTTTGTATGGTGCTTGTTGGAGTTTCAAGGTGTACCATATTGACAGTTTGCTTGTTACCGTATGAATAACACAATGATGAATATTTCACACGTTTCTTCTCTGTTCTCAACTGGATAGTTTTGTTACTATCTTGCTCTTTTTTTCTTTTTTCAATTAAATTTTGATTTTGAATTATTGATTGCTTTTTTTTGTTATTTTTGCAAGTTGGACAAATGAAACTAAATATTTTGTTGTAAGGAAAAATTGCAAAGGGAAAGGGGGGCAACAGGGCAAGTCTTAAACACTCACAAATTGGATTGTATAGAAAGTGGATAAAAACTATACTGTGCCCAGTTGATGAATGTCGTATATCTTCTCCAAATTCAAGATCCTCCACCTCAACAAAATCTCTGTTGTAATTTCTTTTGATTGAAAGGACCCGATGGTGGTCAACATTAATCCAATGACCTTAGCTTTACTTCAAAACTGTGACCGGTTTGAGTTAAACCAGAAATTGGCTGATTTGGGGAGGAGGCACTGTTAGTAGTTGTATAGACTGAAGATGGACCCCTTACTTTCATTGTAGAAACCCACGTAGATCAAATATGTGCCTCTGGTTTTGCTGTCTTTTTCCTTCACGCTGTCTTCAAATTACTATTTTTGTCTTGAGTTGGAATTTAAAAACTTAGACGTGTTGTTGGTGCTGTATTTGAATTATTTCTCAGACCATCTTCTAAAATTTATTTTACGGTGAACTGCATTAGGACATTGAATTGTCTAAAGAGATAAACGAATCGTTCAAGCAATCATCTCAAGCGAGGACAAAGCTCCCCATGGGGATTGAGATGAGTGTTCATGTCTTGACTACTGGGTAAGTGGTACTTAATGTGATTTTTATGATTAACTCACTCATTGCTTCGGCTTTTGACAAGACATATAATGATCTATTGGGTGTCTAGGTACTGGCCAACTTACCCTCCCATGGATGTTAGGCTTCCCCATGAGTTGAATGTCTACCAGGTTGAAAGGAAGATAATAATATGGATCTTAATGTACATGTAACTTGGTGTAGTCCTTTGATTCCCTTGCTTTGTTCTACAGGACATTTTCAAAGAGTTCTATTTGAGTAAGTACAGTGGGAGACGCTTAATGTGGCATAATTCATTAGGCCACTGTGTGCTGAAAGCCGAGTTCCCAAAAGGTAAAAAGGAGTTGGCAGTTTCCCTATTTCAGGTGAGTTAATTCTTTGGGAATTATGCTTGTTTTAAGGGATTCTTTTAGGCATTCTCTTCTATCCTCTTGTCTATCTCTTGGTTGGAAATCATTTTATTTTTTAACACGTGGAGAGATTTTTAATTTGTGCATTGTCATGCAGACCGTGGTCTTAATGCTTTTCAACGATGCTGAGAAACTTAGTCTTCAAGATATTAGAGAATCTACTGGAATTGAGGATAAAGAACTCAGGAGGACTTTACAGTCACTTGCCTGTGGAAAAGTTAGAGTACTACAAAAGGTGGGTGACATCTTCATTTGATGTCTTTTCTTGGTGAAACCATAAAAAATAATTCAATATACTCAAGAATTTTGAACCTGACCTTTATCTCTTTCCCTTCTCAATCTTATATTTAGATACCAAAAGGCAGAGATGTTGAGGACAATGATTCGTTTGTGTTCAATGATGGATTTACTGCTCCACTTTACCGTCTTAAGGTATGCCAATTTCATTTTGCCTATCTGGAATGATCATCTTACTTCAACTTCCTACTGTTGCTGAAATTGCATTGTCTTGTTGTGGACGATCCAGGTAAATGCTATTCAGATGAAGGAAACGGTAGAAGAGAATACCAGCACTACAGAAAGAGTCTTTCAGGACCGTCAATATCAGGTTAGCCCCCATCTTTTTTGTAAACAAAAAAATTAGAACCAAATAGTTAGATAGCCAACAAGATCTTAGCTCAATTGACATTCTTATTTGCTAAGTATCAGGTCCGTGGTTCAAATCTCCCACCCCATTTTTTTCTAAAAAAGAATCCAACAGTTAGATATACTTGTTCAAGGTGGAATGTCAATGAAGAATATGCTTGGAAGGCTTGTTATATCTGACCAAACAGCATAATCAACTAAGGATTACTGATATCCCTAAACTTGTTTTGCATGGCACTTGCAGGTTGATGCTGCTATTGTTCGAATTATGAAAACCCGAAAAGTGCTAAGTCACACTCTTCTGATAACTGAGCTCTTCCAACAGGTACAAAGGATTTTTTCAGTGTCCCATGCATTCTCTTACGTTAAATTGGTACAATATTAATACTATTCTCATCTTTTTGTTGTCCCCAATCAAATTTGTTGTAAATGAAAGTAAAGAGGGCTGTATCTGATTCGGGGTAAAATTTTATATGGAGGAAGCATGAAAGTGACCAATTGTGTAAAATATTTGAATATGTAGATGATGTTGAACCCGATCTTTGTGTTGTGTTGAACAGTTAAAGTTTCCAATAAAGCCAGCTGATTTGAAGAAGCGGATTGAAAGTCTTATCGATAGAGAGTATCTAGAACGTGACAAGAACAACCCTCAGATATACAATTACCTTGCCTAATCCAGTCTTTTCTCGCCACAAACAACACCGAAAATTTCGGCTGTTGGAAGGAGGGCGGGATTGGGATCAGGATCGGGGTCGGGGTCTACCCTTGTCAGATTAATGTACAGAAAGAATTTCAGTTTCAATATTTTTGGTTTGTGTTGGACGTTGATTGTAAAGCATAATTTTGTATCTCTTTCAATGTCTCTTTTGTCTCTGGTAAAGCGTTGTGTACCTGATGAAATCATCTTACTATGAAAGCTCACACCAAAAAAGTTATATTGAAACAAAAAAAAATCCCAATTGTAGTTTTTTCAAAATTCTTTGGATAGTAGAATATTTAGGAGTTTATTAGAAGTGTACGACTTAATTTCAAAATTATCGGAGTCCAAACATATTATATTATCATAAATATATATGTTATAGATCTAAAATTTATATTCCTCTTGAAGTTGTGATTTACACTGTTTATTTAGGACCTTCAAGCTCAAGCAACCTTGAATATGGATTTTAGATGTAACTGTTTCGTTATTTATTTATTATTATTATTTTTTAGTGTTTTTAAAAATTAGTTCTATTTTTTCTTAGAATGATTTGTACTGAATTTTTAGTTCAATTTTCCATTGGTAGAAGGTAGATAAAGAATTTTTTAGTTCAATTTTCTATTGGTAGAAGGTAGATACCGAATTTAGAAAGTTAGAGGTGAAAGTGGTGTATATAAGTTTAATTTTATTTAAAAAAATAAAATGTTTACAAAACGGAGTCTTAATTATTTAATCGTTGATCAATCGTTGTTAAAGGGAAAGTGTAGATTTAAAATTCTGTATCAATTAGAGTTGATTTCCATGAGATTACACGTGCCAGTATGGTGTGGAAGTTAGTATATATAATATCTAATTAGCTAAGGGTTTAATTGAACTAAGCATATAGAAGAAGGGTGTTGGAGTTCCCCTTCTAAGGTATACTTCTCCCTTTAGAAGGTTGTCACCTACTTTGGGGCTACATCTTTGTATAACTCCAACTATGGAGTGATGATTAGGACCTTAGAGGTCGCATTGTGTCAGAACTAAGCTTTTGGCTCTGTTCTTTTCTAATTGGTATAATTTCTTCCATCCAGCTAACTCGCTCAAAATAAGAGGATTTTACCTTTTCTTTTGGGATGTGTGCTTCCTCTCATGATGTCTCCCAATCTACGCCTTGTTTAATTTTTTCGTACTTACAAATTCACAAATTTTAAGACAAAACTTCAAATTTATCTTGGATATAAATCAAATATTTATTTTAGTGATAGATGGCAAATATAACAAATTAGTATATATAAGAGTTTGCAAAAGAACTTGTGGACAAAGTAAAATTTAAATTCAACTACCGAAGTCTATCAACGATAAACTATGTCCAAACTATACTCCATGAGAAATAAAGTTTATCATTAATTGTCAAACTCACGTTTTTAGTAACCCTATTTCAATTGTGCTTTGTAAAGTTATAATCTTGTCTTTATGTTAACATGAATGCTCTTTATGATAATGTGACCATAGTACACTGATAAATTGTAGAAATATAAGCTATTTTGCTATTTAAGTAAAACAATGAAGTCAAAACGTACGAGATAAAAGCTCAAAATGTGTAGCTTTTCAGTGCAAAATTATAATATCAAGAACACCTTACATAAGTCATTACACATAATCTTAACTATGCTTTTCGAGTGTTTTTTCACGCAAGGTGACAAAAAGAAGTAAGGAAGCGAGGATCGCACGAATGAACTCAGCGATAAGAAGCTGCCTAGTGAGTTGTAAGGCGAGATGATAGCGCATCATTATGCAAGATGATTCACTAGAAGACAAGAGTGGTAGTTGGAGCTGATGTAACAAGAAACAACTACTTTCTTCGTTGACATTTTTAGGCAAGAATGAATGTGCAACATAACATAATTAATTTTCCGCCTAAAGTATGCCCTATAAAAGACTCAATCTCCACCATGAACAAATACAGAGGAGACCATCCCTTAAGGAGGCTGGTGAAAGGACGAGTTTTAAGTTTGTCACAATTTGTAGTAATAGTTCTTCCTCCACTTTTTTTTTAGTTAACACTTGAGTGAAAGCTTAGAGAGAGAGAAGCTCACCTTCCATTCCCTCTGACTTGTAAAAGAGTCAAGAAATGCATGATAATGTCTCATGCAACTTGGCTCATTTCTTTACTTTCCATTTTTGTACTTTGTATTGTATGAATATTCTTATCTTTATGCCCGGGAGGCCTACATTATCTATACAATCTATGTTTTATCCTTTATCTCTCTTCCATTTCTTGATTTTTCATCTTGTTGAAATATTTTAAGTAGTTTAAGTGTATGTTATGTACTTGATAAGGAATCTTTAATTATAAGACTCAATCGGTTAACTAGTATTCTTCGCCAACTGCTCGAGAGAGTAAGTAGTAAGGACTTAGTTAAACACACACATACATAAGGGAGTTTGGTAACAAACTTAAATATGACGTTTTGCCTCCAATCATTTGTGTCTTGAAAGGCGAATAACAAGTGTGGTGTTTAGGCGTCGAGAGGTTGCTCGCCTTAAATAAAGAGTCAATGTGATGCTTATAAGTAAGGAAACCTAGCTAGATTCATATCGCTTAATCTATCGTTGTCATTTGTGTTTTGAAAGGAGGACAAATGTGATATTTAAGCATCGAAAGGTTGCTTGCCTTAAACAGAAGGTGGTTAAGTGATCTATATCGCATCAAAACATATCACATAACTTAAATCGCTTAGAATACATAAACTTTCCTTCATTCTTCTTAATGCAAGTTAGTTCACATCCCATCATCATTCCACTCTATTCCTCTCTACAGAATCCTCTATTTAAATAATTAGATTAGCATAATTTTATACTTATATTGCATATAATTTATATTGCCTGGAGTTATAAGTAGACTTTATAACTATATTTGATAGAAATTATGTGTGTTTGACTCCAGCTTACAATACAAGAACTTGGTATATTTTCGACGCATTACGACGTCGGAGAAGATTAAGAAAAACGTAGAAAAAAATGTTTCCAACGTTTTCTTCAACATCGGGAAGGGCGTTGGTAAAATTGTGTCAGGAGACTTATCCCCGACGTACCACGGAACTGCATCGGCAATTCATTTCTCCCGACGTTCCTTCCACTGACGTCGATAATGCATTAAGTTGACAATAAGAGTCTACCAACGTTCTTGTCACGTTAGAAGCAGGTATTTTCCGACGTTGCGTCGTGAAACTTTTTCCCGATGCCATCTTGCATGCGTCGGGGATAAGATCTTTTTTCCGATGCATTATCTGCGTCGTGAATAGTATTTAAAAGTTTTTTTTTTAATTTTACATTATTATTATTATTAATTTTTATTTTATTTTGTTTCAACTGTAGTTTCTATTAGATTCTATTTTGATTTTGATTTAATTTAAATAAAAATTGAACAACCAAAGTAGTAAATAATATATCCAAATTAAAATTGTACTATAATTAGATAAACCTCACAAGAATATAGATTCAAATTTTTTAAAAAAAGTGACATGAAAAAGGAAATTAAAATAAGAAAGTCGCAGACGACATACTAAATAGGTTCACACCTACAAGGACAAAAAAAATTAAATTTAGATATATATAATACTAATAATGCAAAATAAACAACGTTAAAGTTAAAAAAAATACATACGACAAGATCTCCACTCACGGTTCTCCCTGTGTCCGACTCATTTCTTCAATCTTCTTCATCATTTCTTCCATTTGTTTAGACGGCATCTCAGAGAACCTTCTCTGCTCTTCAATCATGCGTCTAGTTTCTTGAATCTCGAGTCTTTGTTGCTCAATGAGGATTCATTAGCTTGTTCAATCGATGTAGAATGCGAACAAGTGGTCGAAGAACTGCTAGTAGAACTTTTGCGGGACTTGGGCCTTGATCCCTAACCAAGAATTTTTTAGTAGCCTAGACGCTTACCCAAAACGATCTTGCAAATATTATTCTTAGAGAGTGACTGAAGTTCCAACATTTGACTCTGCAACAAATAAAATTTTATGTAAGTTATGAATTGGAGAAGTATAAGTACATAATTTAGACAAAATCAAGTTCAAACTAACATGCGCATCCGCAGTCGCCTGCGAAATGAATTCTCCACATCGAGTGTGGGGTTCTTTAAATATTTCCAGTCGGTTGACTGGCAGACCTCGTTCTTCAACGAGGTCATGTTGTCGTCGTAGAAACGACTTCGACCTATTATATGATTGTAAGTTTGCTTCTGCCTAGCAGACTTGTTTATTAAAAGTACATACGTGCGTTAAGAAAATTAAGTGAAATAAGACATACCATTGAAATTTGTAGATCTCACCTGAACTGCACGACTTATGTAGTGATCGTACAGGAAGTGCCAATCTTCCATACGTTTCACCAATATGTTAGGTGGGTTGGCATATGCCTGTTCCAGGTCGCTGTGTTGTTTGAAATGTTTGTGATAGTCACCCATGAACTCCTTAAAAGATGTGAGCATCTGATTCTCAACAAATTTAGTAAGTGCTTTATCGTTGAAATCAAGCACAAAAATGAAGGGATAGAAGCCCTATGGCAGCGGAAGAATTTAAAGAACCGTTACTCAAATTAATTTGGAAATCTTAAAATACCAGTATATTGACAAAATTTTAAAATCAAAATTCTAAATATAATTAAGCATGCTTTTAAATTAAAGGATACATAGAACTTATTTTCGAAGAGAACTTACTTTCGATGACATCTTTGAATCTACAAATCACCGAATTTGGAACAACACTCGTTGGAGACCTTTCCACTCTCTAAGATGAGATTGGTTTGTGGGAACCAATTGGGAAGAGAAAAAGGTTTAGAGAAACTCTTTTCTTCTTGCAGAGAGAAAAAAGTTTTCTTAATCAATTTCATTAAAGAAAACTATTTTCTTCTGCATATTTATAACTTTTTTTCCTTATTGGAATAGGAAAAGGAGTAAGAGAGAATTATGAGATTCTTTTTTATCAAAAAGAGAAAATTATGAGATTCTTTTTATCAAATCTACTAATTAATTAACAATTAATCAATTAGTTAATAATTAATTAAATAATATTTACTTAATATTTCATTCAAATCTTGTTTGAATTAATATCTCTGCAATACCTTATAGATTTACCTAAATAAAATTAAGCTATTAATTAGTTCTCCAATTAATTAATAGCTAAATTAAATAACTTATATTTAACTTAAATTAAATTTGAATTATATTCAAATATAAGTTTCTCTCATAACCAATAATTTTAATATGAATTCAATTCATATTAAATTAATATTTGAACTCATTCAAATATTTGTATCTCTCATAAATTAAATTCAAATATAAGTTTCTCTCGTAACCAATAATTTTAATGTGGTTATTCTTTCCTCCCCTTGTTTAAAGTTTGAATGGGATTGTGTTTGCATAGATGATTTCTTTCACTAGATTATGATATTTTAAAATTTATCTTTGTATCCTATTTTAATTAGATTTATCACTCATCCCATCCTGTGGTTGTTGATGTTGATGAGATATCCAACGATGAATCCTTAGTATAGAATGAGTAGCCTAGTAACATCAATCCTTCGTATAGAATTAGCGGTCTTGTATAATAAATTAAGGACAGAACGGTATGTTTCTTTATTTATTTCATGATAGTTAGTTTTGCAGCTAATGTAACTATGGTTTATCACTAATAATACTTAAAGGTAGATCCCATTGATTGACAACATCTTATTCTTTTTCTTTTTTACATTCTTTTGTGCTTGCTACAGAGTAAAATTTTCTGTGACTGTCTGCTATATTCATGTTGTACTTCTTTAAGCAAGTTGTACTCTCTTGCACTGTGGTGTATGCTTATATTCATGTTGTTTTCGTAGGTAACTGGAGTCGACAACTTCATGAGTTTTGGTTCAAAGAAGTTTATCTGTACCATCAAAATTACTGGCTAGCATGGTTCAAACAACAAATAATATTTTTAGAGATGAAGGCTAACTAGCTGGTTGTTTATGCTTGTGTAGAAAATCATGTTATATGTATTCTGATGATATTTTCACTGGTTCTGACTAAGGGTTGGAATTCCATACTCTTTGTTTTTAATGTACTTGTAAATTATTTTCAAACTTGATTGGAAATGTACGAATATTACAAAGTGTGTTATAACGTGTATATATTAAAGTGTCGACTATTTGTTTCTATATAGGTGTGATGTATTAGAACATTATTGTCATTCGAATGGTCCGTGTAATGGAAGAGCGACAAGAAGAACAAGAAAAAACTATATTATTTGAGGAATTTGCAACAGAAAAAAATGCCATAATATATGAATTTATGACATTCCTTAACTATCATCAATATTAAAACAATGACAAATTTTTTTATATAAAAAAACTATCACGATTGGCCTATCTTTGACAGAAAAAAAATGTCGTCAATAGCGAAACAATGACATTTAGATTTATAAAAAAAACTATCACGATTGACATATATTTGATAGGTAAAAATTGTCATAAAATAAAAGTTCATTAATATGAAAATGATGACAGTTATTTGTTGTCATAAAATAATAATGACAATTATTTTTTGTCATGAAAAAACTTATTACGGCAGCTTTTGAAAACAGTCATGGAAGGACTTTCCACAACATGCGATACTATGATTGTAAATAACTGTCACGGATTTTGTTCGCGACAGAAAAAAACTACGTCGTAGACCATTTTTATTGTAGTGATTAGTGGTGTCTTTGGTTTTTCCTTCAATATTTGACAATGTACCAACCAAGTTGTTGCAAACGTTTTTTTTCAATATGCTTTACGTCTAGTTTGTGAGGTAATAATAATATCGACCAATAAGGAAATTCGAAGAAAATGCTCTGCTAGTCCAATTAAGAGCTCTCTTTCTTTTCCAATTAAGAGCTCTCTTTCTTTTCTTCTCCTATAATGCATAATGTTTACTTAGAAATGGAAATTCCAATTGATCTACTTGTTCTATTACTTTGTGCCCATTCATTACTACTGGAGCAACTCTACACTCTACCTTGTCATCGTGCAACTTACTTCTCTGTCAAACATAGTTCTCAGATTGATAATTACGATGATATCCCATGAAAGATATTTTTTTCCTCTTATTCTGAAGGACGATATATCTCCCATTTATATGAGACATGTTTGATACCCTTTTGTACTCCAGCCCGATAAATCACCATACGCTGGAAAGTCATTTATCATCCACAACAAGGCTGCGTACAATTGAAAGAAATTACTGGTAAGGAAATCATACATACGTACCCCAAAAGTCCATAACTGTTTAAGTTCCTCAATCAAGGGTCTAAGGTAAACATCAATTTCCCTACCATGAGATTTTGGACGAGAATGAGCAATGTCATGAAAAAAGTTGACTCTTTCATGCATTTTCAAGGTAGCAAATTGTAAGGAATTAACACTATAGGCCACATACTGTATGAGATATACTCATATGATCGAATAAATTAAAACCATCTGAAGCTAACCTAGATGAATGTTTCGTGCATCTGCAACAAAATTAGGGAATTCAGAATCAAAATGTTTGCATGCATCTGCATCGACTGGATGTCTCAACACATCATCTGTTTTAACACGTTTGTCACGGTGCCATCTCATGTCAGAGGATCCTTCTTGCGAAACAAATAAGTGTTGTAATCTCGATTTCAAAGGATAGTGGCATAATTCCTTATGTGAAAATTTTTTCCTCTGTTACTAGGACTAACCTTGTACCGAGACTCACCACAAGTTGGAAAAAACTGCAAATCCTCAAACTCCTTCCAATACAGAACACGTTCATACTTACAAGCAAGAATAGTTTCATATCACAGTCCCAAGTCACACAATTTTCGTTTGGTTTCGTAGAATGAAGTAGGAACATTGGTGCCACACATTGGAAACACACTTTTTATTAAGTCTAATATCATGTCAAATAACTTGTTACTCCAATTGTTTAAAATCTTTATGTGCATCATCTTAACCAAAAACTTCAGGGAAGCGTATTCAGAACAATTAGGGTATAACTCACTACGAGCTAATTTATTCAATAAGTCATGAAATATGTTTGATGTAATTTCTTCTTCTATATCTACCCCAATCGGAGCTTCTATTTTCTGTTCATGTTTAATAGGAGCGTGTAAACCATTGAGCACATATCAAACATTTCATTTTCTTCATAAAAAAGGTTACTACTAGTTCCTTCATTGAAAAGGTTACTACTGGTTCCTTCATCAAACCTTTCAGTACCTCTATGAAAGTTCACTGGATCTCCATGATACAACCACTATGTCTAGGAAGGATATTCTGATGGTCAATAGATGCTGCTCCACCTCTAATGAGTATCAATTTGAGTTCATACATCTCTTATATGGACACCTTATTCATCTGTAAGCATCAACGTGGGACTTGACAATCTCTAAAATTTGAGACACACCCTCTCTATACTTAACCAATAACATTCCCAACTTTCATCCAACTCTTGTTCATTGTTAAAGATCTAAAACATAAATATGTTTGATCATTAGTCCTATATTCCTCCTATCAAACCCTAAACTTAATTACTCCATGAATAAGCTATGCCAAATCCTCCCTCTCTTTTAACGGAAGCTAAGTTCAAACTACAAAAGTCTACCATAACTGCAGGATAGTCAGAACAAACTAACCAAACACCCTACTATATCTAATTAGTTATAAACCAAGTTTGCACTAAAATGAAGAGACTACCATAACTAATGTCAGGATAGTCATTGTTGTTCCCCTCATTGTATAAATACAATAATATTTCGTACTTTTGTATTTCAACAATACAATTTCATCAACTAAAATAAACATTACACATTTAAATACATATAATAACCTAATATACATTCACTTAATTTTTTCATATGTTCATCTTAATTATCACAAACTTTTATTCCAACAATCCCAAAATTACAATAATAATATTTCTTTTTTCACATGTACAAAATAGAATGTAGTTGATGTGCAATAATATATATACATAGAGTCTACATAAATTCGAAGGGCAGGTATAATTTACACCTTAAATCAATTTAAAGATATACATAAACACATCAATTCAATGATTCTAATCCCCTCCTAAAACATAATATTATTCCTAAAACATAATTTAATTCAAAACATAATTCAAAATCCTATTCTTAAAACAAAAACTAATTCAAAAACCAAAACTTTAATTTAATTCATAATTTGTAATATAAATGAAAAAAATCACATCAAATTAATATACACCGATATGCGACGATGACAGCAACAAAATGGCTGTGAGCGGTGGGCACGACGATGATGAATCTCCTCTTCTTCTTCTCGGTCTCCCTCACTCTCGTTGTTCTTAGTCTCTCTCTCTCTTGTTTTTCTCTCTTTTTTCTTTCAATTTTGTAAAAAAGGTGGGTGTAAAGAAAGGAGAACTCCTGACACCTCAAAAATTTCGGAAATAAGTGGTTATTCCCAATGCGCGATTAATGATTCATCGGGAATAGGTAACCCTTATGTGTCTGACATCATGTCGGAGGAAGGCAAAACAGTACAAATAATGATTTGCCCCTCCTCCGAAGCGACACTGTGGACGTCGGGAGAACGTGCCTATTCCTAACGCAGTAAGTGATGTGTCGGGAATATGTACTCTTTTTACCGATGTGTCTGGCATCACGTCAGAGGAAATCTGACGTGCATTGAGATGCGTCGCGAAAAACAAGCTTCTATCAACGTTTGGTTTCCCATAATTGTTCCCGACGTCAGATTTTTTTTTTTTTTTTATTTCTTGTAGTGTTACCCATAAAACCTTTTTCACTTTACTTACACTAGGGCAAACCTGAGGGAAACTTGTAATGAACATTGATCATTATGCATTTAGCAACGTAACACATAGACATAAGACATGCACATTTTATCGTATAATTCTAACCTAGATGCCAGCTAAGTCGTATTATTAGAACCTAGCATGACATATTTATAAATGAGTTTAAAAATAGAACAAAATAAATTCCAAAAAGTACCCTACACCATCTACCAATCAATTTAATTAGTGAGGGGACTTTCATGTTTGTGTCCTAACCGATTTTAAAAAACATAGCATTTAACATTTAAATAGAGTAATTGGCATCGCATGCATAGATAGATCAATATCAATATGAACATAATCGATGAATAAAACACTAATTATTATTTGAAGAGTTGTTAGATTTTTATGTCTAAAAAAAATTGATCACATAATTTTCCACTTTTTCTTAACTGTCTTTATTTTTAGTTTTAGTAACCATTTCCTTGGGAGTTGAAGTCACAACAGTGAGGATATTTAATTTTTAATTGAACACAAGAAAGCAGCAAATTTAACAATAGAAAAGAAAAGGGTTAGCAAGTCAAAAGCTTCTTAACTTTTAGCAAAAGAAAATGGAAGATAAAAAGGACAGAACAGATCTGTAGGAAGTCTCAAAATAGCCAATAATTTACATGACACAAACAAAACAAGAAACAAAATAGGTCGGCCACAAACAACAAAACTTTTCGACTCATTATTATCATTCTTCTTCTTCTAAAATTAAACCCTCGTGGCCATTTCATATATAGACTTTTTATTTTTTATTTATTCAGTTGAGTTTAGTTTGAAGTCTCATTTGTTTATTAAATCTTTGAATAAACTCCTCCACTCTTCTATTCAATTCTTCGTCCGTCATCTTTGCAAACTCATTTTCATCTTCTAATTCCTTTCCTTCATTCTTTACACTTTCTGATCGTCTCTTCCCCATCATTTTCTTGCTGATCTCCATTGACACAATTCTTTTCGGTTTCTCCGACTTCCTCCGCAGGTAAGTTCTCACCGGTGTCGTTGTGTTCTTCGATGGGGAGTCGAGTCGTTGACTTTGAACCACAGTTTCCAATTTCTCATCTGGGGTTTCTCTCTTTTCATCAAATACTACTAATGAAGAGGTTTGAAGTTGAAAATGAGTTAACTTTGGGTTTGGTGGTGAGTAATAATAATCTTCATAAAGATGGAAACTTTTGTGTTGGGAGAGAGAGAAAAGACCATAATCAACAGCAATTATGAAGATGAGAGTGTTAGAAATGAAGAACCAAAAAACGGTGCTGTTGAAGAGAGATGAAAAAGAGAGGTTTTTGAAGATGGAAATGAAAATAATGAAGATGGAGAGAAGGAATAATAGGGAAGAGAAGAAGGCTAACAAGTAATCATTTGTATATTTGTTATAAGGTTGTGGTTTGGGTTTGTCATAAGGAAGAAATGGAATACTATTTTCTACTACTACTAGATTTTGAGGCCGTGAAATTGAATTAGGTGACATTTTGGATTGAAGAAAGGAGAAGAAGAAGAAGAAGAGAAAATGGGGTTTTTGATTTGGGAGATTAATTGAGAGATTTAGTGGTTGGGGTTTGAGAGAGAGATTCCAATAGAATTTTCCCCTTTATAAGTAAGTAGTTTGATTAATTGAGAGTTTGGAAGGATCATTGCATGGTTAGGTCCTTTTTATAAGGTTTTGTTGAGATATGTGTCTAATTATTGAATGAGCTCAAATTACTATCTTAGCCTTCTAATTCATTATCACCAATATTTGGTACTTCGTACTTCTAAAATTATTTGAGGTGATTGAAATAACAATAATATGCCTTGGTATCAATCTATACACATATATATGATAGATAATTTGAATTTGTATTATAGTTATTATTAGATAAACATAGGGTTTTATCAAGCCAGTTGATTGCAAGAAATTAAAGTTAATACAATATATGTATTTTATTTACTTTATAAATATTTGTAGGTCCTTCTTTTAGTCTACCATTTTTTAAAATCTCCACGAGACAAATTTAGAAGACATTTTTTCTCGCAAAGAACGATTCTTCTATATGAATTAATATAATGTCGACGTGATGCAATAAAGATATTGCATCTCTTTCGATGAAAAGAGAATGAACATTAATTTGATCTTGATCGATCCTTGCAGAGTAAAAAATGAGCTATACACATAGACATTCTTTGGACACATGAGATTATATGTATACGTCGATTTGCTTTTAGATTTCATTCATGAGTTTTGCTAACATATTAAATAAATGCACGTGGTTCTATAACTCATAAGTAATTAACAATTAATAAGAAGAAATAATACATATATCTTATAGAGATGGTAAGGTTCTGGACATGTTACTAATCAATAACATTTTAAAAACAAATACTCCTATATGCTTTATAAATTTTGATAATATATATCATATTTGATAATCAGAAATTTTCCATATTATAAAGATTGTGAAGTCGTGCATCAATTATTGAGAAAGTTAGATTTTGTACCTACAACTGCAAATATAATGAAAGAAAAGAAGGATGACTTCATTTTGAGTATATTACACAATAACAATATAATATAATTTCATCTTAGGCAAGTAGAGACACGTACGTAGTTTAATTGATTAAGTTTGATATAGAAGGGCATGCAAAGAGATTTCAACTTTGTGATATATTTTGGTTATTAACTCTAACTAATGTTTATCAACTAAATTGTGATCTTGATCATATGTACAAAGCACAAGTATATAGTTATTTAATTAATTTGTTATTTTATTTTAATTATTTATGTGTGTTGAAACACAATAGAATAACAACAGCTCATCACAAAATGACAAGTAAATTAATGGGAATAGTCTTTTAATGTAATGAGTGGGAAATTCTCTTTAAGATTATATTATTCCACCTTTGATAAATGAAAGTTCATAAGTGGCATTTCGATTCTTTATGTTTGTTTGAACAGAAAAAAAACCCTTTCAAATTCTAAAATTATTTAAAAGATCTAATTAGATGCTTCAACTTTTCTGTCTACAACAAATAATAATTGGTTCTGTTCTAGAATTATTTTTGTTATATATTTATTTATTGGTTTTTTCATCTTTTCATTTCTTTATTAATTTGAAAACAATACAATGCATTTCTAAAGCAAAGTTATATTTGGATTATTAGTAGTAACCAAACAATTATATATTTGGACTCATGCGAAGGGCAAAAAGAAAGAAAAGTTACGTTTGCCTTCCTTTCCGAAAATAAGTTTTTGTTGACCAATATGAGTTTAGTTTTGCTCAAAAAAGATATATATAAAAAGAAAAGAGAAGAAAAGAAAAGAAAGAAAGTGGGATAGAAGTCAAATTTGATAAACAATAATTTTAATCCATAATGTAATAGTGTATGTATCATATTACTCTCTCTCTCTCTCTCTACCAGCTCAAGTTTTTGCAATATATATTACTTTTACACGTGGACGATTCAGGTTAAATGTAAAATTATGATTGGTTAATCATAAGATATCATCACCCGCTTTTGTGGGACCCTACTTAATGTGCTGTCTGCCACGTGTACAGCATTTTAGATAGAGACACAACATTTGTCCCATTCCTAACTTCTTCTTTCTTTTTCTTTCTGAATTACTTTTTCTTTTTTTTAACTTTAAAAGTTTAAAAACATTTTTAAAAACTAATTCTTCTGATAATAATTGACATATATTGGTATGATTAGTCCAATATGATTTGGATATTTATGGGAAAAAAGGTGTTTAGTTTGCTTTTACCAATATGATACTCAAATTGGTGAAGAATTTAAACCCCAACAGGTGGCAAATTTTAATTGGTTGTTTTTGTTTTGTTTTCCTAATCTATATGGTTGGTGATTGATTTGAAATACAAGATTAATTTAATCAAATAAATGTTCATGCATGCCTTAATTAATTGTAGTCATTTGAAGTTAACTAGTGGAACACTCCAAAAATGATAGTACCATATACATTTTCTATGCTTATCTTAGATCTTTACGAAATATATAACCCATGAAACTATGCTTAATTATTTTAATGAGTATATAGATGACTTTCTTTTCCATGACTTTTGTCATTTACACAGGATTCATACTTATATATATATATATGCTTAGAAATTATTGCTCTATATATATAAAAAAATGAAGTCATTCTGTTTTGAGAAAGGATTTGAGATATGATTCAATTCTATATACGTAAACTTTATTTTAAAAAGCTAATAAGGGGTAACTTTTTGAAATATGATGCTTTAGATAATTGCTAATATCCTTATATCTTTATTCTTATATGTAAGATGACTTATATATATTATTCAAAATTGAGAAAATCATAGTAGTATACTCTTCGGTCTTATTTATTTATTTTTAATCATAATAGTATACTTGTCGATTTTTTTTTTTAGAACATAAATACCTTGAGTTGACATGTAAAAGTTTGTTAGTGATGTTCATTGAGCTAGTTGTTGGTTATGCTTAACAATTTTGTTGTATTAAAATTTTAGGGGTAGGAAGGTTTGTTGTTTTTTTTATTAAAAATATATGTATACTAGAATTAGTGGTAAGGACATTTGAACTCTTTGGAAGTATTTACGAACGAAGATATATGTTGAAATTAGTTGAGTGAAGAACTCAACTCAATGTTTGAGTGCTTAATTATGTACGTTATTAGTATTTTAAATCGATGACCACCAACTTGGTTCTTCACTTATATATTCTTCATTCACCATGAATATAATGTGCTCATGTTGTCACTTTAGCCACCATCTTTGGAGGCAGTGGTGTACCCAAAACCTTCAGGCTTTAAAAGAGGACACATCCACTGTACCAAAGACAAAATATAATAAAAATAAGATATATTGTAATTTAACACTTTAAAATTAATATTAAAATACAAAAACGGGAAATGTGAGGGAGGGCACGTGTCCCCCTAGCCCCTTAATAGATCCACCCATGTTTGGAGGCCAACTTTGGCCACTACCACTGCCGGCTAACTAGAGCTAACTTAAGTGACCACACAGTTGGGTGAAAATCAATTGTGGCCACATTTGTACACCACTTTTAGTAGCCGACTTCAATAATCCTTTTGTAGAAATTGAATTATAATATTATTAGTTTTTCAGTTTTCAGTTATTTTCTTTTCTCTATAGACACTTATAAATATAAATGTGTATCCAAAAAAATTTATCTAAGCTTTTACGTACACTTTTTTAGATACAGAAAAAAGAAAAAGAGAGCCAAAAATTTATTGTACTCATCTTTAAACATAAAGGAAAGAGATCTTTTCCATGGATGTAGGCATTCTTTGGCCGAACTACGTAAATCTTGTAGTCTTCTTCTTCTTCTCCTTCATCTTCATCAGTTGTTTGTGTGGTCTACTCCATTCAAATCAAAACCCCAATATCAAAACTTACGGTTTGAAAAGGGAAAAGAAAGGTAATTCCATTTTTTCTTTCTTTCTTTTGTTTTCTTTTCTTTCGTAACTTGCTGGAACAAAAGGAGTGGAGTCATTACCTTCATCCACATGTACGACTGTCATCACAAAGAGACGTGACTTTATCTCCGCCTAGCTTTGCACAACAAGTTGTCCTCCACTTGCCTTGGGCCTAAATTCAAATTAAAGAAACTCAACAAATTGGTATCAAAGGGAATTTTGATTTTTCAAAAAATTGACTCTTGGAAGATTAAAGAACACAACAAACCTGAGAATGACAGTGAAAAGAGTAGAAATCAAGAAGTTTGATAGAAAGAGAGATTTTGCCTTATTGAAGGCAAAAATCAAGGCTTAGCTAGGTTAGCAAAAGGCTCATAAAGCCCTTTTAGATCTTTCAGAACTTCCAACAACACTCACAACATCACAAAGAGAAGAAATAGAGTTAAATGCCTACGGTACACTAATCCTAAATATGAGTGACAATGTTATAAGACAAGTATTAGAAGAAGAGACATCATATAAAATTTGGAAGAAATTAGAAAGTTTATACGCCACTAAATATCTCTCTAATAAAATGTACCTAAGGGATAATATTTTCAAATACAAGATGGATCCTTCAAAAACCTTGATAGACAACATAGATGAGTTCAAGAATTTAAAAGTCTTGAAGACAAACTCAATGATGAAAATGAGGTCTATGTTCTCCTAGATTCTCTATCCGAAGCTTACAAAGAGGTGAAAAATGCAATTAAATTTGACAGAGACTTAGTAAAAACAAGTGCTTTTATTTCAGCTTTCAAAACTAGAAAATTAGAAATCCAATCAGTCATCACAAAAAGAACATCACATGGAGACAACTTTTTTGTCAAAGGAAAATCTCAAGCTAATCAGTGGAAAAATAGCAGAAAACCTTTTTCAAATGAGGAAAAGAAAGCAAAATAGAAAAGAAATGTAAGTATTGCAAAAAGAATGGACATCTAATCCAAGATTGCTTTTTTCTTAAGAAAAAGAATCGAAGTGAAAGCAACATGAAGCCTCTATAGTAGAAAGTTCATATACCTATACTGATGCTTTGACATCAACTCAAGACCATGTCAATCATAATACCCCTTTGGTAAATATGATTGGGTTCTAGATTCCAGATGCACCTACCAATGACAGCTTTTAAAGCTAATTGGTTCAATATAAAGAAATAATTGAGAGTCTGTTTTTATAGGGAATAATGAGTCCTGTAACATTACTGGAATATGATCAGTCACCATGAAATTAAAAGATGAGATTGTGAAGCTTCTCAGAAATGTTAGACATGTTTCTCACGTTAAAAAAAATCTTATTTTTCTAGGAATGCTAGACTCTTTAGGGTGTGAATACAAAGGAAAATGTGAAGTTTTTAAGGTTTTTATGGACTCTAAAGTAGTATTGGTTGGAGAAAGGTAAATGATCTTTTTATAATTAAAGGGATTGAAATGTTAAAGGAAGCTAGTGTTGTTCCTGCTCTAAGTCTAACTGAGGCTGACCAGCTTTGACACAAAAAACTCTCATATCAACCAAAAGGGGCTTGAGGCTCTATCCAAACAATGCATCCTACCTTAAGAAATTGACACTAAGCTGTCTTTCTGTAAACAATGTGTGCTAGGCAAAGCAAGGAAACAAAGCTTCATCAAAGCACAACATATAACTAAAGAAATCCTAGAGTACATCCATTCGGATCTATGGGGTCCAGCCTCAACTCCAAGCCTAAGTAGCTCAAGGTACATCTTATCCTTTACTGATGATTTTTCTAGAAAAAGATGGATTTATTTTCTAAAAACAAAAGATCAAGTTTTTAAAAAATTTAAAGAATGGAAACTAATGATAGAAAAACAAACTGATTAAGAAATTAAGTACCTTAGAATTGACAATGGTTTGAAGTTTTGTGGAGAGGTTTTCAATATTTTTTGTAGGGAAAATGGTATCACAAGACATAGAACAGTGAGATACACACCTCAACAAAATGGGGTGGTAGAAAGACTCAACAAAACAATCATGGAAAGAGTAAGATGCCTACTGTCAGATGTTATCCTAGAAGAAAAATTTTGGGCTGAAGCTGCTGTCTATGCTATGTACACACTGAAAAAAAGCCCTCATACCTCTTTAGGGTCCTTAAAACTCGAGGAGAAATGGTCAAAACACCCTCCAAATCTAAATGATCTCAAGATGTTTGGATGTGTAAGGTATGCCCATCAAAATTAAGGAAAACTAAAAGGAAGAGCTATTGAATGCATGTTTGTTGGCTTTACAGAAGGGGTAAAGGGTTTCAAGATGTGACACCCCATAAACAAGAGGTAAAATGATGTTCATTTTAGAGAAAATGAGATGTTTATTGAAGGAAAAGATAATCTTGATGAAAATCCTCAAGCCACTAAAACCTATATAACTCAGTTTGAGGTGGAGAATACTAGAAATAATGCTCAATCTACTGAGGAAACCACTGCTACTGAAGAAGAACAAGTAGAGAATACAAGTGGAGAATAAACTGAAATAGTTGAAGAACAATCTAACGTGAGTCAAGACTCCCTACCAAGAGATAGACAAAGAAGAATAATTGTTCCTCCAGCCAGGTATGCTGAAAATAACTATATGAATTTTGTTCTAAATGCTACTGTAGCTCTTAATGATCATGAACCGAGTTCCTTTGAGGAAGCTGTAAATAGTAGTGATGCTAGATAGTGGTTTGAAACTATGAATGAAGAAATAGATTCACTAAATGTGAGTGATACCTGGACTCTAGTTTCTCTACCTAAAGGATGCAAACCAATAGCATCTAAGTGGATCTATAAACTCAAGGAGGGAATTACAAAAGACTCACAACTGAGGTACAAAGCAAGACTGGTAGAAAAGGGTTTCACTAAAAAATAAGGTATAGAATATTCTGAAAATTTCTCTCCTTTTGTTAAAGAGACTTATATTAGACTTCTTCTATCCTTGGTTGTTCAAAACAATCTTGAGTTGGACCAACTTGATGTCAAGACAACCTTTCTTCATGGCTATCTAGATGAAACTATTTACATGGTTCAACCCAAAGCTTTTGAGGTTTAAGGTAAGGAAGATCTCTACTGCTTACTAAAGAAGTTAATCTATGGGTTGAAGCAATCACATAGGTGTTGGTATAAAAGATTTGATGATTGATTTTATAGCTAGTTTGGGTTTTCAAAGAAGATCATATGATATGTGTGTCTATATAAACTCAACAACCTATAAGAAAAAGGTCTATTTGTTACTCAATGTTGATGATATGCTCCTTGCCAGAAGCCCTAAAGAAGACTTAGTTCATGTCAAAAATCTTTTAAGTAAAGAATTTGGTATGAAAGACTTAGGGGAATCAAGGAAGACCTTAGGGATTGACATCACTAAAGATAGAAACCAACCTATACTAAACATCAATCAATCAACCTATTGCGAGAAGGTAATTAGGAGGTTTAACCTCACTAATGCTAGACCAGTAACTCTCCCTATTGCACAACATTTTAAATTATCAGTTGCAAACTCTCCTAGTGATACAAACATTAAACACAAACAACAAATGGAGAATGTGCCTTACAACCAAGCAATAGGAAGTCTAATGTACTTAATGATCTCTACAAACTTGACTTATCTTATTCAGCAAGCCTAGTTAGTAGATACATGACTAATCCTAGAAAGAGACATTGGAACACAATTAAGTAGATATTAAGATATCTAATTTGTTCAAAATGTGCTAAATTAATCTACCAAAAGGCCACATAATTAGACCTAGAACTAATTGGCTATGTGGATTCTGACTTTGTCGGTGATAGTGACTAGAGAAGAAGCTTATCATGATATGTTTTTCTTTATGGTCCTAATCTAATCAGTTGGAAAGCAATCCTACAATCTATTGTTGCTCTCTCAATCACAGAAACAAAATACATAGCTCTATCTGAAGCGGTAAAAGAATAATTGTGACTTAAAGAACTGATGAAGAACTTTGGAATCAAATAGTCAATTGTAAAATGACAACCAAAATACCATTCATCTATCCAAAAACCCATTATACCACAACGGAACAAAGCACATAAATATAAAATTCCATTTCATGAGAGAAAAAAATCGAAGTAAGAGAAATATAAATTCTGAAGGTACATACCTCTGAAAATGCTGCCGATATGCTCACCAAGCCCGTATCAAAGTTGAAGCAACAGAAATGCTTTGAGTGGTAGGTTTCAACTTACCTGAAAAAAGGATGATAAAGTCAGAAGGTTTAAAGGATCACTAAAACTATTTCAAGTTTAGGTGGAGATTTGTTGAAATTGAATTCCAACATTATTAGTTTTCAGTTTTTAGTTATTTTCTTTTCTCTATGAACACCTATAGATATAAAGGCGTATAAAAAATATTATCCATGACTCTTTTGGTTATGGTTATTTTGAAACATATTAAACTTTTAATATTACTTAACTAAAACTTTTGTAAACTTCATCTGAATACATGATTTGTTATATTTTGTAAATGATTTGTAATATTCATAATCAGACCATTTATGTTAATACAACTATAATCAAAATTATTGTTATCTAATATTCAAATTTCTCGTTTTTACATTATTGTCATTAAAATCAATAGAGTCAAGAAATTAAATTAGAGGTACAAAATATATAAAAAAAATCAATTAAAATTTGATACAAAATAAGTTTAGATTGTAAAATTAACAAAAAAAAAAAAAACTTAAAAAATTAACTAAACGCAGGAAATCAAAATTAGCACCCCAAACACAAGCATAAAAAAAAATACAGATTTCCAAATACTGCACTTCAAACACACACATTTGTATTTGTAATACTCAAGTATGAGAACTCCATCAAATAAGCTCACATGACATTTAATTATCCGGCATTGGATTCGAAATTTGTGCGCCAGACACCCGCTCATTGTTTATTTACTTTGAAAGGTTAAATTAAATCTAAAAAAACCTCTTTTAATATCTTTGGGCCATTGAGAGTTAATGTTCATTGTTTATTTAGGGATGGTTAATAAAATATGAGACATTTTAAAATCAATCTAAAGATCATCTTTTTCTTCAAGGTCTTCTTTTTAAAAAAATAATAAGAGTAAAATAAACTTTGGTTTTTGAACGAGTGTCCTAAAATGCTAATAATCTTTCTCCTACACAAAAGACTTCAGATCTCTTTATATTTGTTTGGAGTCCATTTTAGCAATTCTTACATTCTTACTTACACCCTTTAAATCAAGACTCGAGCGACAACTATATTTTTTTCCTTTTTAGAACAAGGTTGGATGCTTCGCATTGCAAATCTGTAGCGACAACTTTAATTAACCTGATCTTATTTAATTTATGATTTAATAGACCTCTAGCGAAATTTATCGACTGTGATTTAATTGAATTTGATAACCCTATCACAGTGATCATAAGACCAAAAAAAGAGACACGTGATACTTTTTAGTTTGTCATTTATTTATCTTCAATTTTTAATTTAGGGGCACAATAGTTCTTAGTTGGCTCTAAATTTAATAAGATAAGCTTTCATTGTAATGACACCACCACAAAATGTGATGGGTCAAAATTTTACATTCAACATATATATTTTGTATGATGTTTCCTCATTTAAGAGTTAAGCATACTCATCACTCTACCAAAATTTTCTCAATATGCTTGGATACTTTCAAACTAATAATAATATATAAGCAGTCTTTCAAATATAATATTATGCAACTCAACTAGTCAAGAGATAATCTTCAATTGAGATATAATATCTATACTTCTCATCACCTTTTGTGGTTACCCTAAAATAATATTTTAGGTTTTGTGAATCTCAATATGCCTCAACATTAGAACATATACTTCTTTCTATCCTCAAATATCTTTCCAGAGTTGTATTTCTTTCTAAAAAAAGGTTGATTATAAAAATTTGGGATTTGAAATTTAATTTTTTTAATACTAATCAAGCCCAACAAATTTTATTTGGAAGCATTTCTAATAAATAAATTACCAAAAAGAATATCCACATTCTTCACATATGAATAATAGTAGTAATTGTGTTTCGGTAGTAGTTGATTCATTTTTTAGTATATTCATTTGTTTACAAGGACTATAAGCACACAGCAAAATAACGTTCCTTTCTTTGACGTGTTCGAATACGTCCGAAAAAGTCTAGTCTGATTTAACACAGAACTGATTCACAAATGTAAACGAAAGGAAGAAAAATCGAGTGGAAGAGAGAGAGAAGAAGATTTTTGCCTTGCCACCCGTTGCAGTTGTCATCACCACCGTCCACCGCCAGCGTTGCCGCCGTCGAAACCCATTAGGTTTTTTTTTTAAAAAAAGAAATTTATATATGTAAAGTGTATGTGTATATATGTTTATGGTGTATGTATATGTATTTTTAGTTTAATGTGTATGTGTATATATGTTTAATATATATGTACAGAAAAATGACAAAATAAATAAATAGAAAAGATTTAAAGCCTTCCCCGACGCATACATCGTGGAAGGCTTCTGTAGTGTCACGTCATGGAAGCCTTATGCAACGTACTGATGCGTGCTCTGGGAAATTTTCTCCGTCGCTGGCGTGATCTACGTCAGAGAAAGTAATCCCGACGAGCCTGTTGAAGTCGTCCTCAGTGCCGTGGTAACCTTCCACGACATTGGTGAGGGTTTTCGGCGATGCATTGTTGCAACGGAGAAAGTATTATTTCTTTTGGGTTTTCTTTTTTCATATTTTGTATCTCTAATTCAATTTATTGACTTTATTGATTGTAATAAAAATAATTTAAAAATGAGAAATTTTAATATTCGATAACAATAATTTTGATTATAGTTGTATTAATATGAATGGTCTAATTTGAAATATTACAAGTTATTCACAAAATATAACAAATTAGATAATCAGATGGAGTTTACGAAAGTTCTAGTTAAGCAACATTAAAAATGGCCTAATTATAGGTTTCAAAATACGCATGATCAAAAGGGTTATGCAAAAGCGAAAAGTAGAGGTACTTTTAGCCATAGTTGTTGTTGTCTTCCTATGACACACATGCAATGTATTTTAAACCATTGTTATCAAAAGAGTCTAAAAAATGAGTTTTTTTTAAAAAATAAAAAATAAAAAAACAAAATTTTCTTATGTCAATCCAAATAAGTTATAAGTCTTTTAGTTAAATTGACCAATGAAAAAAATGAAAATGTTATTAAACTAAAAATAAACCATGATACATATGTGATATATATTTATAATTTTCATTATAATACCAATATATTAGTATTTTATTTATAATCGAGATCATAGTAGATAGGTCATCAATTTTCACCTTGAAAAAATATAATAAAATAAAAAAAATCTCATAAAATGAAGGGAAATATTAATTTTAAATAAAGAAGATAAAAAAGATAATTAAAAAAGATGATATAATTATAATAATAGTTATTACAAAAAATCAGAAGAAAAGAAAATAGAAGAATGAAAAAATGTGTATTTTAAAAAATATTATTATGATTAAATTCAAGGTATATTTGGAATGGCTAAAAAAAAACAGCTTTTCAAAAATTCATTTTTATTAATTTTTCAAGGTTTGTCGAAGTTGCAAAAGTTGGTGGTTGGAAGTTCGTCAGAGGAGTTGTCAGAAATGACACCTAGTTGTCGACCGACAATGGTCAATAGGGTTGTTGTTTGGAGTTGGTCGATGAATTTTCTAGATTGAATTAGAAAAAAAAATGGCCATGGACTGGAATAATGTTTACCATTCGATCCCATGGAAAATAGTTGTAAGAAGTCTTGGTGAAGACGGTCAATGAACGTCAATTTTAAGACGATTGGTTGGTTGTCAACCAACATGATAATCAATTGTCAAGACTCATGGCTATTGATCATTTTGACCATCACTATAATCATTTGTTAATAGGCATGACATCGATAATTAACAATAACGATTGGTTGTCATTGATCAAGATGTTCACCTCACGACGGTAACATCCAAAGTTGTAGATCACCAACGATCAAGATGACTGCTCACCAATCAAGACGGTTGATAATCGACGGTCAAGATGATCCAGAATCGACGGTTAAGATGATCGGTTGTTGTGATCATCGATCAATCATCATGGCTGATTGTGAAGTTGGCTAACATTTGTTGCCAACGATCGTCAATAATCATTGAGAAGACGTTGAAATGAAAAATTTTATAAAACATGACATTCAATTAAAAAATAAAAGAAGCAGACTTATGAATTTGAAATCTTAATCTCGTAAATGTTATTTGTAGTGTTCAAAAATGGGTTTAGGGTTAAAGGAAAAACTGAAAATAATATATGTTACAATTTAAGTGTGATTGGAGAACTAAATAGAGCATCAAAAGATGTATACTTTTCTTTCTTAATAAACCTTTTGGAGCCTTGTAAACCATGTTTTTATACTTTGCCTTAATATATGAAATGAAGACCATTGTGAAAAGCACTAGAATTTCATAAATCTCCTAAAATATGGTTATGGTAGTTTCAGGGTTTAGTTAGACCATTCCAAGCAACTTTCATGCTCATATAACTATTTTAATCAGTTTCTTTTCTCTTTTTAAATATCAACCTTACCCATCCAAATTCATTAAAACATCCTCAAACACAACTGAGAAAACCCAAAGGACAAACAAAAAACTCAACCAACAACAACGATCGAGCAAGAAGAAGAATTACCCACAAAAGGATACACAAAATCAAAGGGGACAACCAGAGATACCCTTACACACACTATCACAATTAGAGAAAGACCTCACACTCTGGCTTTGGGAGCCAAATTATTCCTCAATCTCCTCCACATAAAAATTCAGGTAACAAGTTACAAACCCGACTAATCAATCAACCCCACAACCTCCACCTAGTCCGAATGTTTAGAAATCATAATTCATTTCTAAAAAATAAAAAATAAAAACCTATGTTTTCCAAATGTCTAGTGAAAGATTTTAGGTCTGTTCTGTTATGTGCTGCCGCCTAGGCATCATTGTTCTGTCTGCTTCAATACAGCTTCTGAAAAATGAAGCCCAAGTCCCATCATTTTACACACTCCACCATTTTTCTCTTTTTGAAATAAAAAATAAAAAAGAAGCCATTTTCCCACATATTTCCTCTATTAGTAACTCTTTTCTCTACTCTCTTTTCACTTCCACTTTCCCTATCTGACATTTCCCTTTCCTTCACTGACACACCTCCTTCCTCTTCCTTTCCCCACAAATACCCAATTCCCCATTCTTCTTCTTATTCCCGTCTTCCTCATTTCTCCCATGGCTCCCCTCTCTCTTTTCCTCTTTACATTACTCCTCATTTCTTCAAACACCATTGCAACTCAAGACATGGAACAGCAAGAGCTTTTGGGGCTGTCTGAAGTCATGGGTTCTCTCTTAAATGACCCTGATTGGCCTCAAGCCCACCCTTTTCCTTGTTCTGACACTCCATGGCCTGGTGTTAAATGTGAAATTGGTCTATCCCCTCCTTTCTTTCATGTCACTAAGATTCATATTGGCCCTGATATTCTAGACCCACCTTGCAAAATCTCTGCTAATTTATCCCATTCCTTGCTTAAGCTTCCTTATTTGAAATCACTTTCAATCTTCAACTGTTTTACATCTTCATCAGTTTCTCTGTTTCCTGCTCTGTTTGATTCATTGCTCTATTTAGAGCATTTGTCTCTTCAATCCAACCCTTCTCTTTCAGGGGAAATCCCTTCAAGTTTGGGGAATGCGGCAAGTTTAAGAGTTTTAAGTCTCTCTCAAAACAGTTTAAATGGGGTGATTCCACTATCCATTGGTGGGTTGGTGTGTTTGGAACAGCTTGATCTCAGTTACAACAAGTTAAGTGGTGAAGTTCCTCAATCCGTTGGTGGGTTGAAAAGTTTGAGCATTTTGGACCTCAGTTGGAATGCACTTGAAGGTGAGTTAACTTCTTCTTTAGGACAATTACAACTCCTCCAAAAGATTGATTTGAGCTCAAATCAACTTCGAGGGAAGATACCCTTAACTTTGGGGATGTTGCATAGGTTAGTATTGCTTGATTTGAGCCACAACTTCATAAATGGGCCCATCCCTAAATCATTTGAAGGGTTGAAGAATTTGGAATATTTGATATTAGATCACAATCCTTTGAATTCTGTCGTGCCATTGTTCATAGAAAGTCTTGAGAAGCTCAAATCAATAAGTTTATCAGAATGTAGAATTGAAGGTTCAATACCTATGTCACTCTCTTCTTTGAAAACCCTCACTGCTCTGTCTTTATCCCACAACAATCTAAGTGGGAGAATTCCAAAAGAATTGGGGAAACTCCCAAACTTGGATTTGTTGAACTTAAGCCACAATCAATTAAGTGGAGAGGTTTATTTCACAAATGGGTTTGTGAAAAAACTTGGGAAAAGATTAGATTTAAGAGGGAATTATGGGGTGTGTTGGAACAATAATATGTCAGTCGTTGATTCTGATGACGAAACACCATATTGTTTGAATAGCAATGGAGGAACAAGAAATGAGAGTGAAGAAGATAGTAAGAAAATACAACCAGCTTGGAACCAATGGGAAGATGATCACAGCTCAACTTCTACTAGAAGTAATCATCCAAGTTGGGACAAAAATCTTTTGCTTTCCTTTTGTGCTTTTGTTGTTGAAGTTGTTTTGTGTTCTTGTTTGTTGTTGTAGTTTTTTTGTTTTTTTTTTTCTTAAATTTTAAATTCGTTTCACTTGAAAAGCTGTTGGTTGGCTGGTTGGTGTGTATGAAACTGAGCTCATTTATTCCATCAGTCATTTCTATATGGTAAAAAGTAAGAAAGACAAAGTTGATAACAGAGTCGGGTTGTTGACATGACAAGAAGTTAAATTAAATCTTCATGCAAACATAAGGTTATTTTTATTTTTTGAAATTTTGGTGGGGGCATCTAATAGGAGAAAGGATGGAACTGGAAAGCCAGGTCTTTTCAGTTTGGTGGGCTGCTTGTCCATTGTCAGAGAACAAAGACTGATGCCTAAGAAATGAGAAACTACTATTGATGGTATGATTAAATTTGCAATAAGGGTATGCTTTGTGTCTATTATGTATTTGAAAGAGCTTTGGCATCTTCTTCTAGCTCTTCTTTTCGATTTAAAACAAAAGTTTCTATCGTCTCTTTTTTGCCTCGTTCTCGAGAGGGTTTAATATTGTTGTTCGACCACATGATAAACAATTTTTTATTTTTATAAAATAAACTTCATTAAATCAAAAACTAATTATAAGACAAATTCTTGTAGAGAACATTCAATTAGATCAGTGTCATCCCAATAGGCATTACGGTCTTCCTCATAGAAAAGACTAGAGATAAAAAAATGTTTACGAGTAACAAAAGTATAAGAACAATTACGATAATAAAAGGAAACCTTGCTAAAAGACTTGACAAACACCACCATAACATTCATTGTGTTCTTTGTTTGAAATTATTACTTGGGTTCACTTCATAAATTTGATATTTCTTCCCAAAAAAGAAGAAAAGAAGGTATGATGTAGGAATGTGAGAATTTAAAAGAGAAGAGATAATATAGATGTGAATTATATATGTTAGAGTAATTAGTTATATAGTTGTTTTGATTTGATGGCTATTAAAATAATCTTATATGAAGTGTCTAAAATCACATCAACTTTCACTGATCACCTTTTTCTTTTTGAAATATGACTAACCTGATCTTTCTCACATAGGGAAAAGTGTAAAGATTCTATTGTTGAACAGAAAGAAGGGAGATGCCAATTTGCCATATGTATTAGATGTAGGAGTACAAAAAATCTTGACCCTTTAACACTCTCCATTCCTCCACACACACTAAGCTACATTGTCTCAATAGGTTAGGATTGCAGAAAAGGCCCTAAAAATAAAAAACCGAGCCAATCCAATGGTTAGGATCGGGTTTTCTCTTTTTGTGCAAAATTGTTTGTATTTGAAGGAAAAAAAAAGATTATGTACTAAAAAGTTCAAATAAAACAAAACCTAACCAAATAGGTAAACAACACACGTTATCTTATTTACAAATGTAACAAAATGTTATTGTTTTTAATGCTATTACGCTATAGTTGAAAATACTTCCAACATTTTTTTCATTTAAAACAATTATCAATGGATTAAGCTTTCATTTTTAATATTTTAATTAATATGTTGTATTGATACTCTGATAGAACTTGCTATCTAATCTGATAAGCCAATCTTAATCTTCAATTCAAAGATCCAAGCTATTAACGTAGTAAGAACCTTTAAAATAAGAAACTAACACATTCTCATGTTAATTTAGATCAATCAAGAGAAAGTTAGGATTAGATTACCTCTTAGATCGAAGATCTAAAAGCAAGATTTGAAAATCTTATTCTAAATTGAGTCACTCCATAATCAAACTTGATCAATGTTAGATTGAATGACTCGTCTGTATTCTACACAAGAATTGCAAATTAAGGAAAAACTCTCAAAATGAGATTTCAAATTGAATTTATCAAAAGTCTTGTGCTTACAAATGAAAGGATAAAAACATTACATAGCCTTGTAGAGGTTCTATCTTAATTAATGAAAATACCAAAAGTCTTTAAAACGTTAACTAATCTTTTTATCTTATAACAACTAATTTACAACCATTATCTTTAATACTAAGCTATTAATGGTTGTTGCCCTAACTTGTTAAATTAAAACAAATGAAAATACAATAAAAATGTGATATTAAGTAAGTCACGAGGTCTTCTAATTGTTGGCATCAATAAAGCTTAATGTCTACCCCATAATCCACTTCAATTGAGAAAACATTGACAATCAAATCTCCAAATTGTCATTCGTCTCTTGTATTAGTATGTGGCACATGAAATTCAAAATGAACTGATCCTATCTATTCTTGTACATGAAAAATGAATGATTGTTGAATATTTGATGCTTTAGATCTTGTAATTGGTCCTTCCAAAATGAGTGGAACACCGTGATTCACATCATAATCCCATTTAATTTGGTACCGTTTTATAATTTTTATATTTCAATTTGATTATTTTTTAGGTTTTGAGAGTCAAAGAGGACGGATTGATCATTAAAGAGAAAATTGAAGTAATTAAAATGAACCAATGTAATACCGTGGCACCTTCACGCGGATATATATTCCTAGGTTCGGTTTTTATGTTATATCTTTTAATTTGAATGACCGTTTTGAACATATGAGTGTATGTTTTCCGCCTCCTACATCTACAACATTAGATTTTAGGTTTACTTTCATTTTGTTCTCTTTAATCAAAACAAAGTTATGTAGATCTCTATCTTTTTCAATCCAAGGGTAAGATGTTTGTTATTTTTGGTTTGGAAAACTTTGAAGGGATCCATTGTATCTAAACAGATGTTTAATAAGTTATTATCATATTTTTATATTTAGTAGGCTATATATTGACAAGTTTAATATGTGTTTAAAAAAAAATGACGATCCACTAAATACAAACTTAAAAGCCTATTACTACACACATACATTTTTAAAACTTTGGAGATGGAAGTTCATTTAAATCTAAGAGCGTAAGACTATTTTAGTTATATTATTTAAATCCAAGAACATCACTGCATCGTAATTGAGAAATGTAAGTAGGTATAATGTATTGGAAAATTAATAAGCTCCAAGTATGCACAAATACAAAACGTACCACCCAAAAACACAGACTTAGCTCCTAGCTAGGAAAAGAAGAAAAATGACAAGAGAGAAGAGAGAATGAAGAAGGCACGATTATTCCAAAAATTTGGAAAGTTAGTGAGCGTAGGGTGAAAGTGTTTGAATGCGAAGCTTTCTCTTTTGTAAAAACCTCTGCAATGATCTCCTCAAGGAGGGGCTAGCTTCCCCGTTCGTCATCAATACTCTTTCTGCCGATGAACTAATTCGACACGTCCTCCATCTTGATCTCTCGGCCTCCATTTGTCTCGTGGCTTGTACTATTATTGCCTTTGCCTACATTAATCCAAACAATACAAGAATATGGGATAAGTAATTACATATATATAGACAAACACAGTCTTGATTAAGCAAAAAAAAAAAGTTGATAGGAAATGACAGATGAGAGAGTTTTGAAATTTGAACAGAAAGGGTCCTGCATGGTTAAGTGAGGAAAAAGAAAAAGAAAGAGATGAGTTGAAATGGTACCTGGATCTCGGTAAGATCAGGTGTGAAGAGTCCGATAGGAGTGATATGGTTGGGTTGGGAAGTTGAATTGGAGGCGAGGGGAAGGGTGGAAGTGGTGGTGGAAGGAGAGGAAGAGGGAGGAGAGAGACAAAGTTCCAAGTTGAAGTTGGAGAGGGGCTCCATACTGGGATGAGAGAAATGAAAATGAAACAAAAGTTGAATATGTAGGTGTGTGTAGGTATGGTTGAGTTATATTGAAAAGTAAAGGCGTGTTTATTTGGTGGCAATTGAGAGTGGCTGGATATTCTTTGTTTTATCAACGATTAAATTCACGAGGAACACGGTGGATGGGACCCAGTAGTTTTGCTCTTCATCATCACGCGCCATATAGTCGGCGACTCTTCTTCTCCTCCATTATTTACATATATAATATATACTTCTTACATTCTTACATTCTTACATTCTTAGTTTGTAGGATCCAGACTATATCTATATTACTAAAATTAATCAAAATTTTAGTTGCTCATGATCAATTCTAAGATTTTCACATTTCCACTTAATACTCATTTAATATACCTAATTAACACTTACAAAAGTGATAACTGGGAATGAAATAACATCCCTAGCAATAAAAAAAAAGTGGAAATAAAACTTGAATTTCAAGGTAATATTATAGCATTTGAAACCTATATATGGAGTTAAGATCTAATACAAAACTTTAAAAAGAGGAAACGTACGTGTAACATCTAAAAATAAAAAACGAAATACAAAAGGTAGAAACCCAAAAAACGTATGGATGGAAATGGAGTTTAGATGGGGAAAGTGGTATGTGTATATTTGTGGAATATTTTGAAATACACACGAAATAAACGCGCATCGCCCCACTTGTTTTATTTTCTCTTCCTTATTTCTTTATTTTTTTTCCCTTTTCCCTTTCCAAAGGTGTGTGTTTTCTGTTTACTTATCTACATTTCATTTTAGACACAAATAGGTTCAAATTCCATTTTGTAGTCTTTTCTATCTTCTCTCCTTATTTGTAAATTCACCTTTTTTTTATCAACCATACAAGTGTACCACAATAATATAATAATATATGGAGTGAGTTTTACGTCATTTTTAACTATAATCAAATTGACTATCTTTATTACAAAGTTTGAGCATAATCAATTGAGACTCACTTTTTTACTTTACCATTGATGGAATGAGTTTTAGTTAAGATAAACGTGACCTCAAATCAATTTAGAAGATTCTAAGATTAATTCTTGCAAGGAAAAAAATGTGAATATAAACAAAGAAAACGTAAGGAGTGTTCATATGACCAACAACACCGACAATCTAGACAACACAATCAAAAAAACGTTTAGGTTGGATTGAGTTAGTGTTACTTAACATTTGACTTTGACATATATTTTAATTAAATTTAATTATTTGAAGTGAATAAAAAAATATAACAATAATTTGACAACCTAATCCAAGCTAACTCAAATTTTGAACATGGGGATATATTGGAGCCATTTTTGGATGTTTTGGGTTGCCAACCTAACTAATCCAAAATTTTTACTTGGTTTTTTTAAAAAGTGTTTCAATCCAACTTAGATCTTTTTTTGTTTTTCTTAGTGTGTGTAAATAAAGAAGAAAGAGAACGCTAGGGTGCAAGGTTTAAAAGACCCCTTTTAAAAGTTCAAAATGACAAATGATCGAGATTTTTTTTAAAATGTCAAATGTTCCTTTGATGATGTCATTCTCTCGTAAAATTGAAACATTACCCTCAATATTGGTTTAGGATTTTATTACATCTTCCTCCCAGTCGTCACAATTTTTTCTCATCTCCCACATATCTTCTTTTTCTCGGTCCGACATCCCTATATTTTTTTTCATTATCTTTCCACGCATATTCTTCTCCAACACTGAGTGACACCAGTAGATGAGCGAGACTAAATGACACCAAGGAGACTAAGCGAGATGGGCGAGAGCGACATCAAACATACGTGTGAGACTATGAGAGATTAAGGGCCCGTTTGATAACGTTCTTGTTCCCTATTTCCTGTTTTTGTTTTCATTTTCTAAGAAACAGAGGTGTTTGGTAACGTTCCCTGTTTCTCATTCTCAAAAAAGGTAGAAACGTTTCTCGTTTTATAAGGAATTATTGTGAACAAAAAAAGTAGTTTCTCCCGTTCCCGTTTCTCAATTATTTTTATTGGTTTTTTTTTCCTTTTTCTCAATTCTTTTTATTGGTTTTCTTTTCATTTTTTTCAATTATTTTTCTATTTCATTTTCTTTTCGTGAATTCCTTTTTCTTCCACTTATTTCCATGATCTTCTTCTCCAAATAACCACTCTCCATGTGGTTTCCTTTTCTTCCTCTTATCTACATCATCTTTCCCAAATAACCATCCTCTTCCTTCTCCTCTCATCGTCTTCGTTGTCTTCCTCTTCGTCTCACATCGTCTTCCTCTACACGACACCTTCCTCTTCATTGCATTTGGGTTTTCCTCTTCCTCTTTGCATCAATTGTGTTTTTGTTGTGAGTTTTCACCGAATTTGTGGGCTTTTGCTAGATTTGTTCTTTAGCTGTGAGTTTTTGTCTTCCTCTTTACCGTGGGTTTTAGTTCTCCTCTTTGTCATGGACTTTCCTCTTTCTCTTGTCGACTCTGTCCTTTAGATCTCAATCTTCAACTCGTTCTCCATAAGATTACAAGAAGACATTTCTAAGTATGTTTGATGATTTTATTTTTTAATTATATGTTTAATGGATGACATATATTTTTGTTTGATGTTTAATTGAATTAAACATGAATAAAATAAAAAAATGGATGAGACGAAACAAAACTATTTTTTTTTTTTTTGCATGCATGTGAGTGCATCAACAAAGGGTTGTTTGACCCCGTTTTCAAAAAATGGATGGTTCCACGTTTTTTCTCCTATTTTTGGGCCGTCCATTTGCCATAACTAAATTCTTTGCCTTATTTATTTCAAATCTTCTTGAAGATCGGAGATTAATGAATACAAAACATAGATAAGTTATTGCTTGTGAGTATTAAGAATCATGTTTATAGCATAATCTCTCAAATTATCATTTATGTTTTTTTTCTTTTATATGCATAATTCTTTTTTTTATTATTATTCATAACAATTACTCATTAATGTAAATAAAATTTGAAGTTTAAAATTTTTACTCATAAAATCACAAATATCCAAAGATAGCAGTTGCAATATAATATTTTAAAATTGACACTCATTGTAATTTTCTTTCATCTAATGCACATGCCTTCACCAATTTTGTAAATGAAAAACCTATAAGTTGAAAACGATTGAAATATACATGCATATTAATTAAAATTTATGATAATTTTCAACCTTTAGATTTTTATCAAAAGAATAAAAAAATAGTTCCCAACTTTTTAAAATCTCATAGATCGCAACAAATATGTCAATCTCTAACTATTTAAAAGTAGTTAAAGCCCATTTTTACTATATATATATATATATATATTCTTTGTTACACTATTTTGCTTTTTAACTATAAAATATCTAAGTTCTATCGTATTCTATGGATATAGGAGAATATATATGTATCTGCCAAAGAAAAAAGTTGTTTAAAATATGATGTGGGATCCATCTATTAAAACCATATTCCACTTTTAAAATCACAATGAGTTTCTCATTTTTTTTCTTCTTATTATACCATCCAATACTATACATAAAATCTTCCTTCTTCTTGATATGATATTCTTGATTATATCAAATTTTAATTTGATAATCAATTTAAGACGAGTTTAGTTCAACGTTAATATTATTTATGTATTTAAAATTATAAATTTTATTAAAGTTTTTTTTATTGTACTGAGAAAAAAAAAAAAAAAGTTAATTGATTGGGAACCACATCAATGGAGGATTTTCTTTTCAAGTTGTGTCAGCAATTGAGTTTGACGAAGCCATCAATGGGTTTTTGCCACTTTTTCGAAATCTTCATCTTCTTAGGTACTTCTTATTGTGACTTAGCTTTTATGAATCTCTCACAGTATTCGGATTAAGCTTTTATAAATAACTTATTACTATTATTTTGGTCGGATGTAAAATTTCATTTAATCATTTATTAACCTAAAAAAATTGAAACTTTCCCACTAATGAGAAAGATGAAGCTCAATTGCATGCTTACAGAACAAAAACAAAAACCATTTGAAAACAAAGATGATATACTACGAAACAAATTAAAGTATGTTTTAGTAGGGATGAGTAGGTCGAAATTGAATTACTAATTTTTTGGTTTTTAACACATATTTAGTTAGTTAAACTAAGCTTATTTTAATTCATAAACAACTAAACAAAGTACATATAGATAGTTTCTTTCGATGAGAAAGACATGTAAAATTCATGATCCTTTCGATCAAGTTAGGACGAAGAGAAAGCTATAACTTTTTCTTCAATAAAAAAAGTAATGTCTTAATGTATTCAAAGACGAAAATAAGATTGTGGAGGAAAATGAAAGAAGAAAAAAATGATTAATTTTACACGTGAAGCAAATTATGCGAAAGAAATAGGCAGTTCAGTAGAGGAATTTTGGGTTTTCATATTACTATTGATTTGGTGGGGAAAAAAAAATCAATGGGCCTCTATTTGGTTGCCTCCATGTGATCAATACCTCCAATTGTCACTTCCAACGAACCAAAATTAGGGTTGCCCCACCTAATCTTGTCTCTCATTCAACATGTTTGTATATATTTATAAAAAAATCAAAAGCTCCTCCATTCTGTTTTGGCACTTAAATCTACATATTCAAACTTTCAACTCCAAACGCCAAATACACAATTGATATGGTTTTTACAAATATGTAAGTTTTGAGAAGACAATCAATTTTAATCCTATACTAGTAGAAGTTTGAGAACTTAAATTTTGTAATTGAATGTTTGAGGGTAAATAACAGATGGATTTTGCAATTTTGTAGAAAGAAAAAAAGAATACAAAGAACTGTCAAATTTTTTTCGTCGAATATTTTAATTTGCTTTGACAACCACCTTACAACTAAAAAGTAGAACCACTAAAATGTGAAATATATGAATAATGATTGTGGTAAAAAAGATAAAGACAAGATGATATATAGTTTACATCTGATGTATACTCTTAGATTTTTTGATAAAGAAGTTAAGGAAGAGGGCGATTGTTGTACACCAATATTGAAGTGCATGTTTAATAGTTTTGAATGAAACTAATATGTATATATGCATTTTCTATTAAGTCAATTGAGCATAGTTTGCATCATTTCCACATTACTTAAATTGTTTAATTCGATTAAATCCAATTGATCTCTTTCTACCCATATTGTTGGATGAAATAACATGGATTTTCAAAAGTAATCAACTTGCAGAAGGGATGAATATTCGAATGATTATGGATAGTTTGTACTTACGCCTCTTATTCAAACATGTTGATCTTTTTCTCTTATAGAACATTTCTTCATATTTCTAATATTTTTTAAGTTCGGTTTATTTCTACAAAATATAGTTCGTTGGATCTTGTAAATGATGTGTTGTTTCTATGAGAAAGTTAATATGTTCTATTATGAAAGAATTATTGCTAGACATTTGAGTGAATAAAATTATTGTCTTAAGGAGGCAACATGAATTCGTTGGACTTAAATTATGTTCGATGTAGATGTCTCCCTCTTTATATACTACTTATATAACAAAACTATTCAATACGGAGTGAAAATCTTAGTTCTAATTTGTATATTTAATTTTAAAAAAACATAGTTAATTGAGTTTAATTATTAGTCGGTTGTAATTCAAATTTTACATGAACTAGTATATCATTTAGTTATCAATCTTGTAATTTGCTTTAATTGTCATCATGGCCTTCTTCTAGGTTTGATGCTCGCTTTCTCTTGATTGGGTTTTAGCTTTTGGGTTGACTTACATAAAAATTTCTACATCTGTTTGTTGTATAGTTTGGTGCACTGTGTTGTCTAAGTTAGTTTTGAGAATTTATAGTTTGGCCAAGACACAAGAAATAATGTTAGAGCCCGCCTCCCCTCCTTCTTTAAAGATTGCTTAATTTTTGTGATAGTTGAATGAGACTATTTATAGGCATTTCTTCATACACTCGCCTTTGGTTAAATGTAACACCAATGATGTTGGAACTATTTTCTTTCTAACACTCAAGGTTATAAGACGCTAAATTGATCATTACTAAAAAAAGATTTCTCCTTTCAAATATATTTATGATCACTTTAGCTGGTCACACATGTTGCACTTCGTCCTTTAACTTGCTTAATGTTGTACCATTCCTCACGTAGTAATATCGCGTATTGAATTATCTCGTAGGTTGACAAAACGCCTAGTGGTCAGAATGTAAAGCTTCAAAACAAAAATTAGTTAGAAGAAGGCTGGCGCATCACGCTCTCTTTAAGATGTTTCGCGCCTCTGCTCCTTTATGCAAACAAAATTATAGCCATGTCGTCCCTGAGGATAGAACAACTTTTGTTCTTCAATTGATTTTGCACATAAATCAATTGAAATTTCAACACTCAGATTCTTTTTTCTTATGAAAATTTATCGCGCGTGTAATGAAAGGATGAAAAGAGTGTATAAATAGTGTGAGGAACTCAATAATAGACCGTTCAAAATTAATTTGTAACCTTTTTATTTACGGAGGGGTTATGTTGACTTATTAAATACTAAATAACAGGTAATAAAATGTTTGATTCTTTTAATCATGTGATAAAGATCATGACTTTAATATTTCTCATCATATTTGATCATCTCATCTAGAATGTCAACATATGCAATGAGATGTTCTAACCTTTTGTGTTCCTATCTCGCATAGTTCATGTTATCACATAGTCATGATCAATATTACATAGTTGAAAACTAAAAACACGAGAGACTCTCAAGTTTTCATCTGCATAGCGTTTGAAACATAGCTACCGCATAGCTTAGTCTTCCTTGCATTGCATAAAGAATTATCGTTTAAAACACACTTAAATCATAGCTATATTGCATAGCTTGCTTTTCTTGCATAACAAATTTTTGTTTGAACAAACTTTTGGTTGGACACACATTTCATTTGAACTTGAAACACATGTATATTTCAAACAAAATAAATTAAGAAATATAATTTACTTAAAATTATACAATGGTTTCATGATGGACTATATTTAATAAGACATATTGTATTAGATAGAGTCCCAAAAGTTTTTATATGAAAAATAGTATATGTAGTTACACTTATTTTACTTAAATTATATTTCAGTATTTTTTTAAGAAAATATTTCAGTCTTCAAAATGTGATATTTCCCTTTTTTTTTTTTTAAGAAAAATGAAAAAAAAAAACTAAGAAAAAAGAAAAGAAACTCAAAGAAAATCAAAGAAGGATAAATTGAAAACATTTTAGAATGTTATTTTAATTTTTACCTAAATTGTCTTTTTTTTTGTTGATGGAAAAAAGAAGTGAAAAATTTCTAAATTAGAAAAAAATGTTTTTGAACGTAACTCAAACAAACTGAATATATAAAGAAAGGAAGAAGCAAAGAATTTTTTCCCTTTTGTTGTTGATGTAAAAGATCGGAAAAGAAAAACATTCATTAACTCTTTCCTATGATCGATATACGATAAATTTGTTTGAACGGTAGAAGAATACAACATGCCAAAAAAGAAAGTACATAAATTAGTATATACAACATAACCACCACACAGATGCTTGAGTGTGAAAGCTAGGGTGTTAGTGACCATGTAAGATTTGAGTTATCTCGTTAGAAGCTGTAATGATATATTTATAGAGATAATTTACTTAGATTACTTGGTCAAATTTTAAAGTCACTTAAAGATAATTATATGATCTACCAAATGGAGGGCATGCAAAATTGAGCCTCTCACCCTAACCCCTTTTTAGTCCTAGGGCTATGCTTTGGATGGGGGCATGTGTGGGACACACTCAACTAGCTATTTGGCTAGGGTCAGTCTTGACCAAAGTCAAAGGTTTTAACATGAACTAAACCCTCTCTTATCCTACACCCATTTCGAGCCTAGGGTGCTATTTTAGTCAAAAATTTGTAACTTTTACTTTTTATTATTACTTTCTTTTCTTATTTTATGTCGATTATATTCTTCCGTCAAGGAGGGTTAATAAGATCTTCTATATCCACTTTTGTACGAAGTCTAAGATGACAAAGCCATAATGCTAAGCATAACTATGTTTGTTATTTTTATTCTAAGGTTTATAGATGAGTTTGAACATTTTAGTATTAATATGAGATCATTCCTAAGGTAGAGCCAACTCCAAAAAAAACCTACAATCAATACTTCAATTTAATTTATAATTATTTAAGTGTGTCTTTAAAATGTTTAAAATTTACATTACAATTTTACCCTTTTTAACAACTTTTCTCAAATCTATAGTACATCAACATATATTACTATTATATATAAGATGCTACTATTGTATCAACTTTCAACTACGTCACAATCAATTTTTAATTTAAACTTATTTTGAATTTTTTAAACATACATCTTTCATATTATAAACATGGTATATTTTAAGTGTATCAGAAGTATATAAAATATAAGACATTAGTAGAAAAAAATTAACCACGGATCTCTAATTGTACTAGTATATATATGTCAATAGCACATCAATGATATGTCACAAATCCATTAATTTTTAAGTATATTAACAACATACTAGCAGTGTATATTAATATATGTCAGATATCTTTCATGAATGATAATAGTATATGAGTAGTATATCATGTATCAATATATTAGACATCGAACAACTTTCAAGGGAATAAATAGTAGGTCGGTTGTATATATTAGACATCTAACAACTTTTATTTTTGGACTTTTTAGGCTTAGCGATTAGGCTAGGTCTTTTTTGTTTTTAATTTTTTTCATTTTTGCAAACATGAGAAATATGAAGCTACAAACCTAAATTTTGTATCGTTTTCTTTGCTAGGAGTAGTTGCAAAAACAGAATTTGTAGATATAACTCTTGAAATCTATTAGTTAGACTATATGACTAATATGACATTAACATAAAGTCGATCATTTATAGATTTTGTCATATTTGTAATTTCTTTTTTTTAAAAAAATTATTATTCA
Organism: Cucumis sativus; assembly: GCF_000004075.3. NCBI lineage: Eukaryota > Viridiplantae > Streptophyta > Magnoliopsida > Cucurbitales > Cucurbitaceae > Cucumis > Cucumis sativus. The sequence goes on along the minus strand of NC_026655.2, from coordinate 19,330,841 downwards.
TTTAATTATTAGTGTTAAGTTCTACTCATTGCAATTACACATTTTGTTAAGGGTGAAACTTTTTTACAGTTTTGTATTTGTTACTAAATTTAAGATTTTTATATACAGCTAAAGACACTTATTTAGTGTATTCATAATGTTTTACTTTAGTTTCAATTTTATTTATTTATTTATATATATATATAATTTAAACGTTGAATTTTGGGTCATATCAATTTAAACCATAAACTAACAATTGTATCAATTTAAATTTTAAAATAATAGTTATATCAAATAGACCTTGAATTTCGTAAGTGTGTATTATTTTAATAGACTTATAAAAATTGAGATTTAAATTGATATATTAATAAATATGTAAAGTTTAATTGTTAAATATTTAATTTACTATAATTATTAATTTGAAGTTTAAATGGATTGAAACGCATGAAAAGAGAGGTGGGCAATTAAAAGAAATGATTGGAAACAATTGTACATAAAAGTAAATAGATAAATGAATAAACAATAATTTTAACAAACATTTAAATCAAAAGTAGCCAATAATAAAGCAAGTTTTTTTTTTAAAAAAAAGCGTATACATATAATATTTAAATATGTTTTAGAAGTTTGTTAAAAGAAGTTTTAAAAGCACTTTAAAACACTTATGAAACCTTCATTAATGCTGAAACCATCAATCAAATGATTTAATTGGCTCAACTTTTGATAGAAATATAAAATTATTTGATACTTTGAAAAGAACAACTCAACCAACAATATTCAAATGATTTGGTTAGGCAATTCGACAGCATAACTTCCCCATGGCCTCAATGAAATCTTTCTACATCATCCATTTTAATCTTTTCAAAAACAAACCAACTCAAATGATGTGTACTTCTAAACCATCCATTTCATATTATCAACTAGCTTTCTAATTCGTAATTCAAAATCCATATTTGAATAAAACGTTTTCAGCTTAATTTGCAATACTAAACTTATTCCATTCTTACAAATTTCAATCCTACTTTCTTTTTCATTACTTTTACTCTTCATGATCTAGTTTCTGTTTTGCATTTGATTCCTCACGCATTCCAACATTCTCAATTTAGAGTAATCATGATTATATTTCAACCACAAACAAGTCGAAAGTGTAATGATAATATATTGATGAGTCAAAATATATCAACAAAAAGGAACTTCAATGTATTGAGGTTTGGATTAGTTCTAAAATGAAATGAGAATGTCCAATTTGTAAGGGACCAAAAAAAAAGTCAGAGAAAAGGGAAAAGACATTTTTCCCACTTCGCAACTCTTCCACTTCCACTTTGCGAACCAGACTGTCAAGATAAAACTTTTCATACCAAAGTCTTCTTCATCCTTATCACAATGAATCATGATTCTCAAAGAATTTGGTTCTTTCTCACTGGGGTGTTTTTAAGGAAATGACCAAAACACCACTTTCAAATCTTCAAACCCATTTCAGAAGCATCAAAGGTCAGAAAGCAATTGATAAAGCAGTGATTAGAAGGAAACAAGCAGTTATTTAGCAGTGATGAGCAAGGCAGGTTTCTCTTAGGACAATCTATATTCTAGGAGACCGTCAGAAGTTCAAGTTAAATGTGCTTTTAGAACTGTACAAGATGGAATCTTCTAACTATTCTTGAGGTTATTTGAAATGTGCAAGAATTGAGGTTTTAGTTATATAACCTAGCAAGGATGCTTTCAATGTCTGAAATATGTAGCTTTGCAAACATGGGTGTTTGGAACAAGAAATAATTTGTGTACGCCATCGACAAAGAGAACGGATAATTCATAGTCACATCTTGTCACTTGACGAGACAGATTGATACTACAGATAGTACAGAAAGTCAGAAGCATAACTAAAAGATACACAAAAAAAGTAGATATGTTTGAATAGATTCGCTTTCAATATCTCAATCTAGGACTTGAACATTGTTCTATGATACCTATTGAAGTTTCTTAATCTAGGACTTCAACGTTTTGATCCTTAGATGCCTATACAGTGGTACAAGTATCAGCTTTCTCTGGTTAGGATAGATCAGGAAACATTTTAAACACAGAGTTTTGTGCTAAAGACTGAGAAAGATATATAGAACTGCAATAAATTAAAGTCGTGCATTATGCATCATGAAAAAGAAAAATAAGAACCAAAAAAAAATTGACGGACTTAAAGTCAGTACTCCAATACACGCCACTTTGAACAAACACCTTTCCACACATCTATAATCAGATCTATAGCTCATTCTCTTTCATTGTAACATATTCAAAATCATACAAGACATTAAGGGGGGAGGAGCCGAAAAAGGATGATACCTAAGCAAACAACACCTGAGAACTTGAGGGTGTCAAATCAGAGAAGCATTCTGGTGCATCAACAACATGCCAACTTACATTAAAGCTCCACTTATTTTCGCACGTCCCCTTTTTTATCAGCTGAGAGATACGGCCTACAGCTACATGTAGGTTCCTACCAACAACGTATATGGTCGAATCACATGCATTCACAGCAAAAGGTTTGCATATCTGTTCGGGTAGAGGTGGGCCTTCAATAGCTTCCCAGGAATCAGAAGCTGCATCATAAACCTTAAGCTTCATTCTTTCAAGCTCTGAAACAACAAACAAGTGGCCATAAACCACTACACTTGAACCAGTCCAGCCTTCTCTCAAACCAATGGCCATAGTTTCCCAATTATTAGTTGTTGGATCATAAACTTGTCCCCTTGGAGCCACATAGAAAGGCCACAGCCAGCCTTCTGTGACTAAAAGTTTCCCGTTGAGAACTGCAGCATCGTACGAAGCCATATTTGTTCCCATGCTTGCAACGGAGTTCCAATTCCCTTGGATAGGATCCAAAACCTCAGCTGAGTCGAGCTCGAAAAGATCAGTGCTATTCCCTCCAGCCACGTAAATTTTACCATCAATGACTCCACTAGCAAAAAATGACCTTGCCGTGATCATTTGATTCATCACAGTCCAACGATTTTTCTGCATCTCATACTTCAAGACCAAGTCGAGGGGGCAGTCAACATCCGATACCATGCCACCACAAACAAAGAGAGTGCCCTCATGAGGGATTGAGACACATCTAAAGCCATGAGGACAAACCTTATCCTTGCAAGGCATGAGTGGGATACTATGCCAAGAGAAATGAGTGAGATCAAGAACCTGCCACTGAATCTTTCCAGTACATTTGTGGAAAGCAAATACAAAAAGCCAAGGTTCTTTGAAACCTAACTCCTTCCTCCTAGTGAAGAATCTCTCTTTACTACCCAATAGCTGATGCCATCTCTTGCAAACAACCCGGCAGGCAGCGTGGCTGTGAACCGGCAACCTGAGGAGACAATTAAGTGCAACATCATCTGGAAGACCTGGAATTAAGGGTTCCCCACAAATAGATGATTCCAAGTCTGATGAAGGATTTAACAGATGAGACTTGATAATTGCTAACCTAAACTTTGGAGATAATGTCATTTGAGAATCACCCAACTTAAGCACAGGTGTTTGTTGAGATGACAATCGAACCCTCTGCATAACTATCTCTAACTAAACGCCAAACCTTCCGAAACAATCAAATCAACCAACTGATTCCCTTAACTCTTTAAATCCCTTATGCACAGCAACAAATTCTATTTGATTTCTAGTAGGGTTATCTAACTGGTTTCACTTAGAGGAATAAATCAGCTCAAAAATTCATATTCAAAGACAGAACCACTTGGTTTCTCACCTGATTCTCCTCATAAGAAGCGTTCCTCTAAGTTACTACTGTAGAAAACACAACCTAGAAATTCATCTAAACCCATTAGTCATGGAAATGATTACTCACTTTTTTGATTCACCAACTGTCCTCTATCGTCTGCCTCTGCAGACATCATCACAACAAACGGCAGAAAAAACAAACACCCGGTAAAAGAAACCTGAATAAGAGTCCAAATTGTAGGAATTACCCCCTCAAACAGCCAAGAAAAAAACGATTTACGAATACCCAGTTGATAAAAGAGGATGAAAATCGAAAATTTGGGAGAGAAAAATCCAAAATCGAGGATCTTTATGAGTGATTACTTATGAAAAGAAAACAAACCCAGAAATCAGAAAGAAGAAAAAGAAGGGGGAAATCAGAAAAGTACTTACAAAGAAAAGGGGGATTTAGAAGGGAAAACAGTCACAGAGATGGTGACTTTTTAATCAGATTTAGAACTCTGGAGTTGCAATTCCAGCAGAGAAGAAAGAAGAATTGAAGAGCGGTGACCTGTAATGTAACGTAACTCTTTAAAATCCCCATTTATCCTTGAAAAGCAAAGAGGATTATTTTATTTTGTGGCAGACGTAGCTCCTCAAATCTCGATTACTCTTGCACCCACGCGCAAGAAGAGGAAGTTGTACTCAAAATGTCACGAGAGAGACTGTAGCTACAAAACAAAGAGACGTGATCTGTACGCGTTCAAATAATAAACATAAAAAAAGATGAGATTTTTGAAGATGTATCAATGGTGGATTACAACATTAATATAGAAGCTTAAACTCGAAGCTAAAAAAGGTAGCGCAATCTTAGGCAGGGGCCAAAGAATACTAAAAATTAGGCCGAAAGGAGTATCATTTTCATATATGTAAGAAGGCACCCGCAATTATAACTATTCCAATATCTTGCCAAATCATATAATTAAGAATGTTAGAAGGCTTATTAACTAAACAATCTCCCAACCTTACCAACCAAACATCACTCAACCCTCATCTAATATAATGTGCGTTAGTGGTCGAGAAATTTGTGGTTTGAAATCTCTCTTTATTTTGAAAATACAAAACAAATAAAAGAATAAAATCTTTTTAATTTGATGTAACCATTGAAAATTACTCCTAATAGTCAATGAATTGTGCACCGTGAAGTGCCCTCCAGTGAGAAGAAATATTGGAGCAAGGATCCTTCTTCTAAATTTTCGTCTTTAGGTTCTTGCCTAGGTGGTATTTAAGCATAATCGATAAACACAATTTTACTGCTTTACAAATGCTCAAATGTTTCTCGAACATGATGACCAAATCATAAACCTTCTCGGTTGACAAAATACAACCACAATATGTGCTTGATATATCCTTATTCACGATCACAAACCTAAATAGATATATTTTGCTGTTACCGTCGATACTAGTTGCAAGAAGGAGTTTACCATCTTTACCTTCCCTCAAATGTTTGTCATCTACTATTAGTACTAGGCAAGTGCAACTCAAACAATCCTTTTGCTGGCCCTATAATCATAGACACACGCTTAAAGTTTATTTGAAATTCGTTTGGATTGACTTAATAAAAAGTATATTGTTTAAAAACTCAATTTTCATTTCAACTCGTTTGTTAAAATGGTTTAAATTAAAATACACTTTCAAATGTTTCAAAAGCTATTTAGGCAGCTGTTAAAATCTTTGATCTTTTTCAAAATAACCTATTTTAAAAATTAACACTTTACCTGTATTTTCAATTTTCAAGGCTTCACCAAATGTTAACAACAAAGTTGATGACTTACTATAATTTGTATTAGTTTTAAGTAGAAGACTTGAATTGTAAGTTACATTATTCCAAAAACAAAAACAAACTTTTTAAATTTTTTTTCTTTTTTTTTAGTTTTTAAAACTTGATTTGGTTTGTTAAAACAGGGATAAAAGAAGAATGTATATCCAAACAAGAATTTTAAGAATAGAATAAGTGTTTATCAAACTGCCTTACATACTTGATGTCCAAGCGACAGACCTCTTCTAAGTTTGAACTTGGAATCCTTGATGATAAATATGTGACTTTCTAAAGTATCTTGTTGGACTTCTTAACCCTAATAATTAAGATCAAAATTATGTCTTTAACCAAAACATATCAACTTGATAAGCAAAGAATATTGACTTGAAATGTGATTGTCAAATTACTAATAAGACATGCCATTGAAAGGTGATCATCAAGTGCCTAATTCTTTAGTGTGTGGGATCTATCACGGTAGGGCATGACCCTAAATTTACCAATTTAATGTTCATGTGCTTGAGAAATCATTTCATTGGCACATGTCTCTAAATAATGCACTTCCAACTACTTCATCAACATATTCATTCAACTCATCATCCCCCATTTTAATCTTAATCATCATCAAAATCATGTTGATTATTAAAATGTTTTAAATTTTTTATTTCAAATACGAACAATACTATGGATGATGTCTCGCTGATTACCCCTAGTGGTTTAATTTAGTTTTGGATTATGAAAATATTCTATGTTCTTGTTATAGCTAAACATTGTAATTTATTATTTATTTTATATACATTTTTTTGTTATTATCTACATATCTGTTTCATAATAATCATCCTAACCTAAACTATATGCCACCAAATTATGAGACGTTAAGTGATGGTGGGATACAAGGATATTTATTGAGTTTTTTCTTGTAGTGTATGTTGATGGGGAGGAAATATATATATGTGGAAAAGAATGTATTGGGGGAATATGTTGCACTTTATTATATGTGGAAGAGATGTGAATGTCAATGGAATTTTTGGCCTTATGTTATGAGGAAAGAATGTGGGTGTAATAGTGGATGGATATGGATGAGTATATAAAAAGTTTTGAAACTCCCACAAATGGGAGTAGTATTTGGTATCGTAGTTGGGAATGGAATATGGTTCAAAACCTCTTCGAAATGTGGTTGACACTTTTTAGTTAAGTAATTATCTTATTGTATGCTTAGACTCCTTTGGTTTTATGATATTTATTCAGTAACAAAATTGGACATTGTTAATAGAACTTTTGAAAAAAAAATAGGACCGAGTTAAAATTTATAACATTTTTGTCTTTAACTCGTGCTTCAATGAGTAATAAAAAATGAAATATTAAATATATATTCTACTTGTTCGTGCGAAGTTTTCAGAGAAACGTGTTTTCTGAAGTTGAACTTATGTTTATATGTTGTGTTTTTGTTGATTTAAGATGTGTTGTGGCTCAATTTCTAGTATTTGATCATTTAATTCCCTCTAAGTTGAATGCATAAGCTTTGATGTGTGGAAGCGAAGCGTTTGATATTTTTTAAGTCTCCTCTTGGAGTTTTTTAAATGAAGTTTTGGAAGAATATTTGTATGTCCAAAGAACTTGAACTTCCAGGAACGATTTAGTCTTCAGGAGCTATTCAGTCTTCCTTCTATTGGAAGATGACTCTTTAGGCTCTCTAGAGCAAAATCGTATGAACTCCCACAAATGAAAGAAACTTCTCTATTTATAGAGTTGTGTTGGTGGACTTTATGATGAAAACATTTGGACATATGTCATCTATTAATTTGAGAAATTATATGACAATTTTTTGTTGGTCAAAAATTTGTTGTTCCACACTACACTTTCTTTCTTGACTGATGTCACTTTAAAGTTCCTCATCAACTGAGGGTCTGTTTAATTTCTACTTTGAAGGTTTTTCACCTCTGATATATTTAATTTTGTGGGAATTGGGGTAGAGATTCTTCCTCACCGTAATTCACAGAGATTGAATTCTTCTTTGAAAATTATCACACATACTTAGTCGCAAATTATATTATAAAAGCTCTATATAGTTTTCCATATATGTGATGTGACATACCAAATTTCCATCTTTTCTTCTATTTCGTCTCCAATAGACGCACACCTGAATTGAAACATTATAACATTGTGTAAATTAAATCTTGAAAAACAATCAAGAATCACAATTTAGCATCAACGTCACACGAAAACTTCCTTACAAAGTGAAACTTTCGTGATACAACAATAATTGACATTTGGTTCTAACATTTAATTGATTATTTAAGTTTATTATACAATTCTTTTCTGAGTCATAATGCATAATTTAACATGACAATATATTTGAAAAATTAATAAGCATAAATTTTTTAAATAAACTCATTAATTCTCAATATAATATACTATTGCATATTTATAATTTGAAATTAAATAGGTGAGGCATCAGTAAATGATATTTAATATGAAAATATCCCATCAAACTCAACCATGTGTAGTAAATATTTTTTACCATCAACTTAATTAAGAGTCAAAGAAAAGAAAAGAAAGAAGAATGATATATATGTATCTATACCCTCAATTCATTTGATTTGATGCCACACTAGTGCTTTTCCATTTTTTTAGGTATCTCTTCTATTTTAGATATGCAAATTACAATTTGTACCACATCTATTGATTTATGAATTATTTTAGTTCAAGAGAATGAATATATTTTACTAAATAAATGAATATATAACATACCATAAATAATATAATATCATTCGAAGTTTTAGTTTTGGGGTCGTTTTATTAAATAAAACAAAACACAAAATATTTACCACGTATAAAGCAATTTTGACAAAGGAAAAAACCTGCAAACCCACAACGTGAAATAACAAAAATACTCTATGATTAATCGACCACACATGCACGAAAAATCTTTTAATTTAAACGATCGCGTATAATTAATATAGTATAAAAAACCGTTTAGATATTAATGTACGATCCTTTAGATTTTGGCAAACAATTGTTTGAAGCTATCAATCATCTATTTGGGATAAAGCGTCATAGTGGTCTATCTTTGTCTCTATTTGGATAAATGATCGATAGTTTAGATATTAGTACATTTTTGTATATGATCTCGTATCAAATCGAAACGATCTTGTACAAAATCTAACCGATCTTAGTACAAGATCTTGTACAAAAATCTAAATGATCTTGGTACATGATCTTGGTAAACGATCTTAGTTTAGATTTTGGTAAAGGATCATTTAGATCTATTACATATCTATCTAGAATAGCTAGTGATAGTGATCTATCTCTATGTAAACTCTATACCTTGGAAGAAAACTTTTTTTTGAAGTGATGGGAAGATTAAGGGTTGAATGGAGTTAAGGTAAAAAAATGCCATAGAAAGTGTGTCATGGATAGTGAAAAAAGAGAAATTTTTGGTTAAGTGATGAGGCTTAAGTGCAAGGAGTTTAGAGGTTATGTTGGTGTTGTGTAGGTAGCAAAAGGAAGAGAAATAACCTCAAAACAACAAACATTAGGCATTTAGGACATATCAAGCTGTTTAGCGGTTATTTTGAAGGTGTGTTAACGGCTAAGGAGAAGGAATAACCTCTAGAAGGTTAGTATGTGTTTAAGGTTAGGTAGCCAAGGCTTGTATAGTAGGCATTTATAGAGGTTATTTGGCGTGTTGGTTATGCACTAGACGAGGAAGGTTGTCACTCAGAGGTTTTGTGGGCGTTTAGAGGCTTGGCGATTTGGAATTGGGCGATCAACTTGTCAAGCGAGAAGAGCTTGAAGATTAGCAATGCGATGAACTAGTGTTGGCTTTTGGGCCCTTAATCTCAAATTAATTTATTTTAATTATTTAATTAATTTATGTTTTGATGATAACAAATTTGATTTTTTTTATTGACAATTTTATTAATTTGAATAGTCCATATCGTAGAGTTTGGAAAAATGATTCTAACGTCTCTTGAATCACCCAAATCGAAGTTCAAACGAAGAAAATATTGCTAAAAGAAGCTTAACGAAAAAATATCCTGACATGACGACCAAACATTCAATTTGAACCAATTAGAGAAAGTCACTTGGAGCAATGAAGGAGTAACAAATGTGGCTTTTGGTTATGTTTTATTCGCTTTTATAAAGAAAATGAATTTAAAAAGAAATGACTTTAATATTATTATTTTTTCTTGTGTCTAACGACTAGTTTTTTTAAAAGATGGTGAAGTTACTTTATTGGTTTTTTTTTAAACAAAGTATTTTGAAAAAACATATTATTATATTATTATTTGTATTGTGTTTAACGGCTAATTGAGTTTAAATCTCAACCATTCATTTTTCTTGTATTTGCATCTATTGACCCAAAATGATTTTGAATTTATCTTTCCTCTATTTTTCTATGCTTCACATTTTCCAAATTTTAAAGTGACAAGATTATTAAAACTTTACAATCCTCAAAAAGTGCAAAAAGCCAACATTGTTATTCTCTCTAAAGCTTCCAAATTTTATTCTTTTCATCTTATTCTTGAGAGATTCTTATTGTATTGTGAGGATTAAATTTGTGAGCTTCAAATTGTATACTCACTCTTTTAGAGAGTTTTCTTTTACGTGATTTAAAAACTTCAACATATTGTAACGGTTGGATCCTAACCTGTGGAAAGGATCGGGTTTGCTCTTGAACCCGAAAAAGGAGCAAGAATCGATTCGGCTCAAATCCATGGAAAGAGTCAAAAGAAGATTTTCAATCAAAATCTCAAGAGGTGCTTGGAAAAGTGGATGCATGTTGAGTTTAACCGAACCACTATAAAATTACAGTGTCTTCTTCTCTAACTCTTTTCCAATTATTTTTTAATTTAATTTTAGTTACATATTCTTATTGGTTGAGTTTGATTGCATACTTCCATTCATATCATTTTATCAATCTTGTTATTTAACAAAGTTTACAAAGTTCTTTATTTAATTTTTAAAAAAATATAATTAGTTGAATTTACTTTTTATTTGTTAAAAAATTTATTTAAACCCTATTCACCCCCCTCTAAGGTTGTCGTACATAGGCATTTAGACTTGTCTTTGGGACATTAGGTATTTTGGTTAGGCGAGATGATGAAAAGGTGGAGTCAGTGAAGCACTTTACATGTGTCCTTGCATGTTGAAGTTAGATTTCGGCTAGTAGGAGGTGTCAATAAAGATTAATTCATGCAAGATTTAGTATAAATAGGTCACTTCAGTTGAGCATTTCTCCCAATATTCACTCGTGCGTTTTGGTTGAAATTACTTTCAAAAGATCACAAACTAAGTCTAGTTTTTATATTGAGACTGCCAGACGATTTTGAGTAAGGGAGAATTGTGTTGAGTTGAAGAAAGAGATGAATGTCAGTTTTTAGGTGAACCTGAGCAAGGTGGACTTTTAGAGGGTTGTAGAGTTCATCCTTTTGAATCTGAATCTGAAACTTTAAAGTAAGAAATTTAAGACGTTTTTAAGCACTTTGTTAAAGGAAGTTTCCTCAAAAGAATTGTGAATTTTTAGTTATGAGTTTTCAAAGTCGGCTTATGTTTATAGACGAAAGTTAAGTTTCTAGGAAAGTTGGTGGCTAGCCGAATGACAAGGTAAGAGTAGGCGAGATGGACGTGGCATTTTGAGAACAGAGAGGTTATTATGTGTGGATGATGGCGTTGGACGCATGGCCTATGCGCAAGGCATATGTGGCCAAGGAGGCACATGAGAACGGGTGCACCAGACGCACTACAAGAATTTTCGTCTTAGTCGATGTATAAAAATGTGGGCAGAGCTTATGTCGATGTTTTTTTTTTTTTTTTTTGCGTGGGCACGTTACGTGATCGAAACACCGTCATCTTTTCCTTTGCCCACATTTTTTATGTTGTGTCAACAGAAATGTCCACGCAAATTAAAATCGTGGGCTGAAAAGATATTTCTAGCCATGAAAAAAACGTCAGTAAAAATGTATTTTTGCCCATGATCATATCATCAAGTTGACAAAAATATATTTTCTAGCCACGAAAAAAATATCGGAAGAAATGTAATTTTACCCACAATCATTATCACTTCGGCAAACATAAACTTTCTGGGCACGTTTGTTTCTTGGACAGAAACTGTTTTTGCTAACAAAAAGATTTTTGTTTGCAAAAACAAAATTTCTCCTCACACTAAATTTGTCGATAAATACTAATTGCCAACATATTTCTAGCCACAAAAGAACATGGCAAAAACGATTTAATTTTTTTTCACGTTTATTATTAATATTGTATGCTTCTAAATTAAATTTCAAATATAGAATAAATTTTCTGCCTATAACAAAATATATTGAACACTACAACCAAAAATCTAAAATGAAAATATTTCCACCCATTAATATTTTGTCAAAATATGACAAATCATAATTAAATACTTCGTCAAAATATGACAAACAATAGTTTTCTAGTGTATGAAGGTTCATGAGTTATATTAAATTTCATATTGACATACCAAAATGACCAAAAAAAATTAAATACACGAAAAATTGTTAACTCAGTTAGAAAGTCTTAGAAAAAAAGTCATTCATCGCTCCTTCAAACTACATAAACCTGAAAAAGGTACATTAAAATGAACAAGTCTCAAGTGCGACTTTGAAACTAAAGTTTACCTGAAAATGTGTCTTAACTCTCAAAGTCAACCTATAAAACAAGTTTCAAATACCTAAGTTGAAGGGATAAAAGCCATGGCAGCAGAAGATTTTACAAACCATTCCTTTAATTTGGGAATCTGAAAATAACTATACATTGGCCAAATAATATAAAAACATATTTGATTTAAAGGCTAAGCATGCTTTCTAATTATAGATTAAAAAAAAAAACTTACTCGTTTGATGTCTCTCAATCTATAAAATAAATTTTCAAATTAGGTCACCACCCATTAGAGACCTTCCTATCCTATGGGATAAATGTCACTTCATCTTCTCTTCCACCAATATGTATGACTACCAGCACATATAGCAGAGGTTAGCGAACTAAAGACGAGCCTTGAAAACGCTAATTGAAAGATTGAAGAACAACGCCTGAGGGAGGAGGAGCGAGATCGACAAATGGCAGACCATGCACGACAAATGCAGGACATGAAGAAGATGCTCGAAGAGATTAGTCGGACATAGAGAGGCCTGTGATCACTTGGGGTACACACTTTTCAATATTTAATTTGTTTAATTTTTCATATGTGATATTCTAACTATACTTTATGTCATTTGTAGGTTTCGCGTCCATAACTATGGTGCACTAGAGCATTTTTGAGTTTTTTTTAATGTAATGTTTTGAATTATGTAATTGTTTGTTTGTATTGAACATGTATTTCATGTATCATTTTGTAATGAATGAAAATATTTTCATTTTAATCATTTTACTACGTCGGGGCTTAGTTAAAATAAGTAAAAAAAATTAAAGCCTTCCCCGACACAGACATCGCAGAAGATTTTTGCGACGTCACACTGCAGAATCCTTTTGCGACGTACTGACACGTATGTCGGGAAAATTTTCTCCGTCATTGGCTATAGCTGAGTCACCGAAAGTATCCCCAACGAGCTTTCCATGACATTCCTTTTGACGTCACCATCAACGTCGCGGTAACCTTTTGCGACGTGGTGAAGATTTTCGACAACGTGTTCCTGTGACGGAGAAAGCATTATTTCTTGTTGTTATTGGTTTGTGGAAACCAATTGAGATGAGAAAAGGTTTGGAAATTTTGTATAGAAACATTTTTGCATGAAAAACAAAATTATTAATTAAAAATTTTTATTGATTGAATTTATCTCTCATTCCTTCTTGGTGTAGAAAAAGGAGGATGAGAGAATAATGAGATTCTATTAATTTAAAAATATTAAGTTAATAGAAATTTGAAATCTACTCATTAATTAACCATGAATCAACTAGTTAATAATTAATTAAACCATATTTAATTAAAATTTCATTTAATTCTTATTTAATGAACCTCTCTCCAATATTATCATTATATTAATTTAATTAAATCAAATATAAGTTTCTCTCATAATCAATAATTTTAATATGAATAAAATTCACATTAAATTAATATTTGAACTCATTCAAATATTTTATCTCGCATAAATTAATTTTGAATCATATCCAAAATTAAATTGATATAATAAAGTTTGATAAACTCTATATTATAATATATCACATTACATTAAACTAATTTCCAAAGTAATTTTGAACATTTCAAATTACAACCAATATAAATAAATCTCACTTGTTGGATCATTGCGTTTGTATCAAATACAAAGTGAGCCGTATCCATAGGGTTACCAGGATAAGGTGGAGCCTTATCCCTATACTATAAAGTCTTTAAGTTGATCTCAAACATTGATCCATGTATGTCTTTACATATTGTTCAAAACTCATCAAACAACTTAGGATGTTAATTTATTGGATTTGGGTTATTAAGATAAAACTAATAATATAATCAATAGCATTTATTGAAATTAAAAAAAAATAACATTTTATTAATAACGGTCAATGAATTATATTTACAATTTACGAGTTTTAGGACATAAATCTCAACATAAGTTTGACCGCAAAAACGCAAAATCAACTACACAATAAATCTAAAAAGTATCTTACTTTTACAAATCATCCAAAAAGCTAAAAGAATGTGATATACTTTAAAATGTAATGTATCTTTCAAAGCATTCAAAGACCTAAAAATGACAAGCTTAAAGTCCTAAAAGAAGTAAAAGTTCGGACAAGATACAATTGGCCTAAGTGTCTACATGATACGTCTACAAACCATCCAAATGCATGATGGACTTCCGTAACTGCAAGATAGCCACACATAATATTGAAACATGCTTTAACAATACAATTTCTTAAATTTTAGTTTAAAAAAATACCTCTTAAGTGTTTGAAGGTGCATCCTCTTCCTCTTCCTTTTCCTCTCCTAGATCCATCTTTTTTAATGTCAGTCCACCTTTGTTCCCATTTTGCAAGCTCATTGGTTTAATCCAATCCCTATTCATCTTCAAATAGAATGGACAAAAGGTTAACCATGTAGCAAATTTTGACAACATATTAGCTAAAATGTCAAACTGACCTAAAATGTTAAAATGTGTTTAAGTGGCACTTTAACTAAAAAAAAAAAGTTAAAAAGTGTTTAAGTTTTTTTTATTGTTTTTAGTTTCAATTTCACATTTGAGTTACGTGTCACTTACACTTTTTAACTTGTTTTTAAAGTTAAGCTTTCCTTGACTTAAAATCAACCCCAATCTCAAAAAATGGTCTAAGTGAAACTTTAACTCTTAAAACAAGTTAAAACTACTAACTTTCAAACTAAAAACCAACAAAAACTCAACTATTAAGTGTCTTAAACATAAAACCACTATATGCATGATCAATGTTGACACTTTAACTATGAACGCAAGTTAATAATGACTAAGTGTGACTTTCAAACTTAAAACTTGCAACTGTCTTAAGTCTAAAAAATCCTTTCAAAATGCCAAGTGTAACTTTCAAACTAAAAATCAACTTAAAAGTGTCTTATGTCTAAAGAATCTTTTCAAAGTGCCTAAGTATGCTTTCCAATCCCATAACCAAACACAAAATATCCAAAAAAGAAGGGTTTGTGTAGCCTTTTAAATGTCAAAACAAGTTAAAAAGTGTCTAACTAAAGCACGTTAACCTTCAAATTAAGTGAAAATTGTTGAAGTGTGACAGTGAAATTAAAAACCAATGCCAAAATCAACTTTTAAATGTCTTAAATTTCAAAACAACTTACAAATGTCCAATTGTACATTCCTAACTCAAAACCAACCCTAAAATCTTGAAAAATGGTCTACGTAGCACTCTTACTCTCAAAACAAGTAAAAACTACTCATGTGTAACTTTCAAACTAAAAACCAACTACAAAATATGCATGTTTGGCTACCGTAGCTGCCGAATAGCCACAATATACTATAACTCAAGCATACAATAAATATGAAATATATGTATGATTGACTATCGTAGTTGAAGGATATTCGCATGTAATATTAATGTCAACCTAAAAAAGTTCTTTAAAAGTGTAAAATTATCGATATAACTCTAAAAACAAGTTAAAAAGTGTCTATGTGACACCTTAAATCCCTAATATATATAAGTAATATTGGTCAATATATTATAGCACAATTCTAAGTGAAAGATTAGATATATCTATAGAATTTCTTAACATTCAGTTACATTACCAACTGTTGTGACAGAAAAGAAAAGTTGTTCGTTAACGTCGGGGAGGTTTGCAAGAAGAGGATAAAAAGCATCTACAAGAAGGAATTCAAGGGCAGTGGTGCAACCCATTTGGCGACCTGTTCAGCAAGCACCTATGTCTAGCATCTTGCGAGAAGAAAATGGGAAGGGTCTGATCGATCGTCTGTAAGAAAATCAGGGTGAGGAGACTCTGTTAAAAGAAAGGCGACAGGGGGGTTGCAAAAAGAAAATGGGGGTGGGAGGGGGCACTTACGGTGTGAGAAGAAAATGAAACAAAGGAGGAGGAGGGTGCTGTCAGCAAACAAAATTGGGGGGAGGGGGTTTGTGGAAAAGAAAATTGGAGGGGGACGTTGCCGAAAAGAAATTAGTGAGGGGTTGTCACCGCAACGTTTGATGAGAGAAGAAAATGAAACGGTGGGGAGGACACCGCCGACAAAGAAAATCACGATGAGAGGGGGGGCGAAGGTTTCGACAAGTAAATTGAGGGTGAGGGTTGTGTGTTTTACTGAAAAGTAAAGGGGGAGGGGAGGGGTTTTGTGAGAGAGAGGGAAAATGTGTGGGAAGGGAAAAGCACAAATAAAATTAGGTTTTTGTTTTAAAATTTATGCCCATGTTATTTGCGTCGTCTTATATATAAATTTTGCACCACCATAAATATGTATTAAAAAATATGGGTTTTTCGCCACGTAAATTACGTCGAGAAATATTTAAAATATCTATCCATCGGTATGTGTCCATAAACTAAAATAAACGTCGGTAGAACTCCAACTTAAAAATTTTTCCTACAACCACATAAGATTTTGTCCATGTATATGTTTGCGTCAGCAAAAACAATGATGTCTCCAAGTAATACATAAGTTTTTGCCCACACAATGAAGGTCCAATTGCAGGAATTGTTGGACAAGGGTTTCATTCGACTTAGTGTGTCACCTTGGGTAGCACTAATACTGTTTGTGAGGAAGAAAGATGGATCAATGCGTCTTTGCATTGACTACAGAGAGCTTAATAAGGTGATAGTCAAGCACATGTATCCGCTGTCGAAAATCCATGATTTGTTTGATCAGTTGCAGGGAGCCATAGTGTTCTCTAAGATTAATTTACGCTCAGGCTATCACCATTAGAGGATTAGAGACAATGATATTGCTAAGACCGGCTTCCATTCGGGATATGGACATTATGAATTCATTGTAATGTCTTTTGGCTTGACAAATGCTCCTACTGTATTCATGGATTTGATGAACAGGGTGTTTAAGGATTTCTTAGACACTTTTGTATGTCTTTATTCACGATATCTTGGTTTACTCCAGGATAGAGGCTGAGCATGAGAAGCATTTGCATAAAGTATTGGAGAGTACTCTTCAGGCCAATAAACTCTATGCTAATTTTTCAAAATGTAAATTTTGGCTTAAGCAGGTGACTTTTCTTGGCCATGTAGTATATAGTAAGAGAGTTTTTGTGGACCCAGCAAAGATTCAAGTTGTGACCAGTTGGCCTCGACCTTCCACAGTCAGTGAGGTTCGTAGCTTTTTGAGTTTAACAGGTTATTGTTGGAGGTTTATGGAGGACTTTTTTTTGTATACTTACTCATTTGACTCAATTTTCTAGGAAATGGAGTCCTTTTGTATAGAGCCCAACATGTGAGAGCAGCTTCCAGGATCTTAAGCAGAAGCTTGTTACTACACGAGTCCTTACAATACTAGATGTCTCTAAGAAGGGATTGGGTTGTGTCTTGATGCAACAAGGTAAGGTGGTTGCTTATGCCTCTCGTTAGTTGAAGAGTCGTGAGCAGAACTACCCTACGCATGATTTAGAGTTAGCAGCAATGGTTTTTGCACTTAAGATATGGAGGCACTATTTGTATGTCATGAAGATACAAATATTTTGTCCATAAGAGCCTGAAATACTTCTTCACTCAGAAGGAGTTAAATATGAGACAACGAAGGTGACTTGAATTAGTAAAGGACTATGACTGTGAGATATTATATCATCCAAGTAAGGCGAATGCGGTAGTTGATGCTCTTAGTAGAAAAGTATCACATTCAACAACACTTATTATCAGGCAGACCCCTTTACACGAGACTTTGAGAGAGCTGAGATTGCGGTATCAATAGAGGCAGTTAGCTCACAGTTAGCTCAGTTAATAATGCAACCAACTTTGAGGTAGAAAATTATTGTTGCTTAGCGTAATGATCCTTATCTGGTTGAAAAGTGTCACCTTGTAGAAAAAGGTTAAGCTAATGAGTTTTCCATATCCTCTGATGGTGGGTTTTTGTTTGAAAGGCGTTTGTGTGTGCCAACAGACACTGTAGTTAAAATTGATCTATTGAATGAAGCTCATAATTCTCCATTTTCCATCCATCCAGGTAGCACAAAAATGTATCAATATCTTAAATGAGTTTATTGGTGGCGTAGTATGAAGAGAAAAGTGGCAGATTTTTTTAACAAGTGCTTGGGTGTGCCAGCATGTTAAAACACTTAAACAGAAATTAGCATGTTTGCTGCAACCTTTGGTTGTGCCTAAGTGGAAGTGGGAGAATGTGTCTGGATTTTATTGCAGGATTGCCTAGAACCCTAAAGGGTTACACAGTGATTTGGGTTGTTCTCGACATGCTTACAAAATTGACACTATCGTCCTAGAAAAATCCATTTATATTGATAGTAAGTGGACACGATTATATTTGACTGAGATTGTGAGATTCCATAGAGTGTCTGTATCGATTGTTTCTGATAGAGATGCACATTTTAATTTCAAGTTTTGGAAGGGACCTCAGGCTGCCATGGGCACGAGATTAGATTTTAGTACAACTTTTCACCCACAGACTGATGGTCAAACTGAGCATTTGAACCAAAATTTAGAAGATATACTACGAGCTTGTACATTAGAGTTTCCATGTAGTTGGGACTCTCACTTGCATTTGATGAAGTTTGCATATAATAACAGTTTTAGGCTACCATTGACATGGCACCGTTTGAGACCCTGTATGGTAAATGTTGTAGATCTCTTGTTTGGTGGGATGAGGTTGGTGAGCAGAGATTGATGGGTCTTGAATTAGTTCAGTCTATTAATAAGGTTATTCAGAAGATTAGAGCACGTATGCAAACATGAAAGAGTAGACAAAAAAGTTATGCTGATGTGAGACAGAAGGATCTTGAGTTTGATGTTCTTGAAAGTAGCATCTATGAAGGATGTTCTGCAATTTGAAAAGAAGGGGAAGTTGAGTCCTCGTTTTGTTGGACCGTTTGAGATTCTCGAGTGAATTGGTGCGGTGGCTTATCATTTGGCATTGCCACCATTACTCTTTGTGATTCATAATATTATTCATGTTTCGATGTTGAGAAAGTGCGTGGTAGATCCGTCTCATATAGTGGACTATGAACCACTGGAAAATTGATGAGAATTTGAGCTATGTAGAGCAACTAGTTGAGATTTTAGCTAGAGAGGTAAAGATGCTTCGTAACAGAAGGATTACACTAGTAAAAGTTTTGTGGCAGAATCACCAAGTTGAAGAGGCTACGTGGGAGCAAGAGGATGACATGAGAGCTCGTTACCCAGAGTTGTTCGAGGATTAGAACTTTCGAGGACGAATGTTCCTTAAGGAGGGAAGAATGTAACACCCAAAACTTTTAGTTTTCCTCCTACTTCACCCTTCCTCTTCCTCATGCCCTAGACCTTGTCGTCATCCATCTCTTCCTCTACTTCTTCTTTGTTCAGCCGCCAGGTGCCCCTAGCCCTCCCTTCTCCTTTTTCGTTCGACTTCTGTGATGATAGCGACCATCTCTCTCTCGGTTCACGAAACGCTGTTGCATGACTCCTTCTCTTCTTGATGTGAATTGCAAGCTGACGTTGTTTGGTTGTTTCGTACACTTCTGTTAGTGACGTTGCTTTTGCCTTTGTTGTGAACTGTCAGAGTCTTGGAGGTGTTTTGAGCTTTTTTTTTTTTTTTTTTTGTGATTTTTGAGAATTTTAAGTACACATTTGATGTTTTTATGGACGCAAAAAATTAATTGGATAACTTTACCATACTTTTTAGGTCAAAAGGAAATCAAACAAATTTATAAGCCAATGATTTAAGCTTGTATTTGTGAGTGAAAAAAAATGATTTATTAAAGTTATTTCAAGCCATGATTTATGTTTAAATGTTTAAGTTATATTATGAAAAGTCTTTCAAGCATGTTATGGTTTAAAGGTATTTACTCAAGTATACTTTTTATTGAGAAATGCTTAAGCTTATTGGAAAAAGAGTTTATCAAAGAAATATTGTTTAAGGCCTACTCAAGGATGTTTTAATTAGGTTTATGTTTTATGAATGTTTTATCAAAGTCAATCTATCTAAAAAATTACTCATGACGGGACAAGCTTAAAATTTACTCATAACGAGGCAGGATTAAAATTACCCGTTATGAGACAAAGGCGCCAAGGAATTAGAGGTAAGGACACTTACCTGGGGAGTATATACTTGAGTTTCGAGTAGGAAAAATCAGGATTATGTTACTATTTTCTAATTACTTTAAGGTTTAAGCTTTCATGTTATGGTTTATCATTTACTGTTAAAATGATTTACATATTACTGATACAAAGATTTATGAAAAGTATTTAGAAAAAAATTACCACTGAGCTCATTTAGCTCATACTCTTCAAAATGTCTTTCCACTTTCTAGGTAGCTAGAGATCGTGTCCTTAGAGCTTGAGTCGCTGCTATCTGTCTGTTGAAGAGTTTAGTCTCTTATTGTACGTGTTTTGTTTTGTTTAGTACTTTTGTTAGTTTGTCTAATTTAGACTTAGGTTTGAAAATCTGGTGTTAGTTTTGTTATATAAATAAGGTTTCGTGTTGTCTGTATAAAATTATCTAAAGTTTGTTTTTAAATAAGAAAAGTTTCTTCCAATCTTGTTTTTAAGTTACATGTTATAGCTTCCATTATTGTTCATTGTTTTAAGTGTTAAGTTAAGGGTTCGTTGGTATTAGTCTTGAAGGGAGCGATATCACTTGGCTTCACGTCTTGTCTCAGGCCTAAAAGAAGAAAAAAAGAAGACGAAAGATAACGAACAAGGAAGAAATTCAAGAAGAGATACGAAAAAATTGCGAACACGATTGTTTAGATTTGGATACCATTGTGTTAAAGAAGCGTTGGGCAATATTGATTTTCTTGCAGTGAGAATTGAGAATATGAAGAATGAAAGGTAATAATATGAACTATGAAGGAGATGCGTATGGATTCAATACTCTCAAAAAATTCAATACCAACGAGGATAAATATGAAATTTATAAAAAAATACAATAACTGTTTCATGGATTCTTTTTTATATGGACTGTAAATATTTTTGTGTTTTGTTCTATATATGTAAATTAACATTTTTCTTTTTAGGATTAATGATCACTAATATAATATAATAGTAATACAATAGTTTGAATTTGAAATTCATTGTATGTTAATAACTTATGATTAAATAAAATCTATATTTTTCGTGCTCTAATCTTCCCATGTTCTTTAATTTGTAAGTTAATATATACTCAATATATACTCTTCATACTTACCTATATATATATGTAATTTATAGGTTGAATTATTATATACGTCTACCTGTATGTAATTACTACGTTCAAATTGACCTATATGTAATTACATTTGCACTATTTAAAAGTTTATTTTATTCTTTTAATATGGATATGTTAAATGTTGACCAATTTTGCATGGGTACTGAAGAAAAAAGATCCCAAAAGTTGGGCCGACCCATATGATGGATTAGGCTTTGTGTTGGATCATTTTGGAAAGTGGTTTGAGGCTTCAAAATGGTTTAATGATTTGATCTCCAAACAAAGCCTTCCTACATGTTTAGAATGGGTAAGAGACACATCAAATATCAATTTAATTATGTCTTTCTTTTTAAAATCACGAAAGATATTTGCCTTTTATATATATATATATATAAATGCTTTGTTTTAAGTTAAAAGAAAATGATTTTCCAAATACATTTATAAATATATAAATTCAAATCAAATATGTTCGTAATTGGTAGTGCTTCATCGTCATAATGCACATAAAAAGAGATCGAAATTTGTGAAGCCGCAAATGAAATAACACAATAAGAAAAATGAAAGAATTTTTTTAATCTCATTTTGCTCTTAATAATAAATTAATCAATCCTAAAAATGGATGATAAATAAAGAATAATTTTAAGAAGAATATGCTTTACAATATTCAAAAGAAAACATGAGAGGAAAAAAAATTAGAAATAATTTAGGCATTGATCAACCATTTCAAAATGCCCTTCCAAAATTTAGAAAAAAAAAAAAAAAAGAATTATGATAACAAGGTTAATGTTACTTCGTTATCTAAATTGTAAAAGTAGAAAATTTGAAAGTCGATAACCATCCAATAGTTCTCTAATAGCGTTCAGATATTTGTCTGATATCATTAATTTTTTCATATTCGCAATATGCAAAAAATAGGTGTCTGCACTATTTTTTTCTTTTTAAATATTTTTGTCATATGATGCAATTTTCCATTTTTAAAACAACAAAATTTGTTAAAAGGGTAAAATCGGAATAGTGAACAAAATAATTGAATATAAATATTTTGCTATAGATGCAAATTTAGAATTCTAAGGGACACACTAAATTTTCTTAATTCCTTTTGCCACCTGCTGCAATTTCTCATCATTTTAATCTCGAATGGTATCGTAAAATTAAAAAGTTTAATTTATATAATTGTAACAATATTCTTAAATAGTTATGATTCATATCACAAAATAAGAAAAGTTCACGAAGTTCGATTATCTATTTTGTAAATTCCATATATCCTCTTATTACTTCTTCTTCTTTGCAATTTATTTATCTCATCTTTCAGATTTTCTTTCTTCAGCATTTAGCGTATAAGATTGATCGTTTAAATCTCCTAAATATTTACATGTAACAAAACCCTAAATATCTATAACTTGTATAACAAAATAAGGAAAGCTCATGATGACCGATTATTTTTTCATATCCCCTTGTTACTTTTTCACTTTTTCTTCTTCTTTGCGATTTATTTATCTCATCTTCTAGATTTTCTTTATTTGGCGTTTAGATTATAAGATTCGATCGTTTAAATCTCTTATTTCATCTTCATCATCTTCGGTAAAAATTCTAAGTTGTTTAGAAGTTTAGTAAAAAATGTTAACAAAGAACTATGTACTATTACATTTCTAAATGGTTGTGTATCAAAATCTAAATGATTGTGTATATTGTATTATACAATGGTTAGATTTGAAGTTTTTCACAATCATTTACATTGAACTACACAATCATCTACTATAATCAACACGACCACTTATCATAATCAACATGAGTGTTTACCATAAT